>NC_085138.1:267324193-267381699 GCF_035046485.1 Aedes albopictus
ACACTCTTAAATCCTCAGAAACACCTCTGCAACGCTCTGAAACCCCTGGAACATCCTTGAAATTCCTAGAAAACCACTGGAATGCCTCCGAAACCCTCTGGATCACCCGTAAAATCACCTGAAACGCCTGGAGTGCTACTGAAATTACCTGGAAAGCCCCTGAAATCCCTTGAAAACCAATGAGCAGTCCTCGAAATCACTCGCAACGCCCCTGAAAATCTCAAGAACGTCACTGAAACCTCTGGAACGCCTCTAAAATACGCTGGAAGGCCCCTAAAATCCTTTGGAAAACTCCTGGAACACTTCAGCAACGGCCTGGAATATCTTGTAGCTATTTGAAAACCTCCAGAAAGATTTACTTCGCTTCCGAAAGAGGAACTCACATTTTTGTGAGTTTGTCGGGATAAGGATTCGATCCCAGGTCATCGGCGTGATAGTCAAGTGTTTCTATCCATCACACCGCTGCATAAGAAAATACTTGTAACGACCTTGAAACACTCTGGAACGCTCCTGAAACCCTTGGAATACCTCAAAAACTCTCTGGAACGCCTCTGAAACCTTTTGAAAACTCCTGGAATACACCTGAAACTCCATGTAACGCCTTAGAAACGCTCAAGAATACCCCTGAAAGCCCTTGAAAACCCTCTGAAACCTCCCGTAATGCCCATGAAACTTTTGGAAACACTCCTAGAGCCCATGAAACACCACTGAGATTCCCTGGAACGACCATGAAATCCTTTATAACGGCTCTGAAACGCCTTGGAGTATCCCTGAAACCCCTTGAAAATCCCCGGAACGCCCTGAGACTAGAGATGGTCGGGTTTCGGGTTTGCAGACCCGAAACCCGACCCGAACCCGAACCCGACGGGTACGGGTCGGGTTCGGGTTTGAAAATTTAAAAAAAAATCGGGTTCGGGTCGGGTCCGGGTTTCAAAAATGCCAAAGCTTTCGGGTACGGGTCGGGTCGGGTTTGAATAACGTCGGGTTTAAGTCGGGTTTGGATACCACAGTAGAAAATTTGGTACTTAAAAAATGCTTTATTTGTCATGCACGTTACATTTAATAATTATTTTTGAACTCGGGTTTCTAGTCGGGTTTCTTGAGAAATATTTTTTTTCGGGTTCGGGTCGGGTTAGACCGCCGAAAAAATTTTCGGGTTCGGGTCGGTGGTCCGGGTTTGACGAAATTTTTTTCTCGGGTTCGGGTCGGGTACGGCTTTTGAAATTTTAAATTTTTCGGGTACGGGTCGGGTTCGGGTATGTAAGATCTGAACCCCGACCATCTCTACCTGAGACCTCTGGGACTATCCTTGAAGCCCCACGAGCACCTCTGAAATCCTCTGCAATGCTTTTGAGACCCTTTGAGATACTGGAATACCGCTGACACACCTCACTACTTAGTACATTCAGTCTTGAGCACCCATGTTGGTGCAGAGGCCCCAGGAACGCCCCTTAGCATCATTGAAACCTCTGAAACGTTCCTGAAACACCCTGAGATACACCTGAAACCCCTTGAAGTCGAAAAGCTATATTTTTCAAATACTGGCGTGAGTGGGACATGGACAAATTGGAATCCACGAGTCCACGAGTCTCACCGAGTGGACGAGTAACTTATTCGAAAATTTCACTCCAAATTGTCCATTTCTCACTCACGCCAGTATTTACATATATTTATTTGCTCAACATTACATTAAAAACACTACATAATCAACAATAGTACGCCACAATACTCGGTTTGTGGCTGCTGCTCTCCAAAGTTCCATCGTGTTCTCTGCGCTCCACGCCTTCTTGTGCCAATCGGATCGGTAGCAAACACCAGCTTTGCAGGGTTTTTATCCGGCATTCTTGCACCATGCCCTGCCCACCGTATCTTTCCGGCTCTGGCCACCTTCTGGATGCTGGGTTCGCCGTAAAGTGCAGCGAGCTTGTGGTTCATCCTTCTCCGCCACACACCGTTCTCCTGCACACCGCCGAAGATCGTCCTTAGCATGCGTCGCTCGACATCTTCGAGTGCTTGCAGGTCCTCCTCGAGCATGGTCCATGTCTCGCGTCCGTTGAGGATCACCGGGTTTATTAGCGTTTTGTACACAGCGCTTTCGGTACGTGGGTGAATCTTTTCAGACCGCAGCTTCTTCTGGAGCCCGTAGTAGACCTCCGCTGATGATGCGCCTCCGAATTTCACGACCCACGTTGTTGACAACCGTCAATAAGGATTCCAGGTAGATGAATTCCTTCACCACTTCTAAGGTATCCTCGTCTATTGCAACATTACACCCAGATGGATCCGGTCGTGTTCGGTTCCGCCACCAGCATGTACTTTGGTTTTGAAGCATTCACCACCTGTTCGACCTTTGCTGCTTCGCGTTTTAGGCAGGTAGGGGCAAATTATATCTGCAAAACGATTGGACGGCTAGTTAAACTCGAATAGATCTTCCACTGTGCTAAATGTTCGAATACATGAAGCATGGTTTTAGAACACCTATAAACAGCCGCTATCTTGGATTTTAGGCAGCCATCTTAAAAATGAGTGACCTTTTTTGTATGCAGACATACATACACACATACAAATACAAACACAAACATACATAATCTAAACTCGTCGAACTGAGTTGTATAGTATGTATCACTCGACCATCCGAGCCTTCTATCGAAAATTCGTTTTGACGTAAACTACGTCTATGGGGAAGGTACGGTACTGTACCACGGCACCGGGTGTAAATGAAAATCTAAATTTTGCGACCGTCACGAAATTATGAAAGATTTTGCATGCTAATAACTCAGCCATTTATTGACCGATTTTTAAAATTTTGCCATCAAACAATCGCAAAACTATGTCCCTTTCATGTCAAATAGAGAAAACTATTGATTTTCAACAGCAAACTATTGAAAATTGCGGAAAAGTGAACCTATGTTTTAATTTTAATTGGCCAATCACGTGCGAGCACATTTTTGGGCTTGGTCGCTTAGTATATAAGTTATTGTCTTCTTCTCATCTTCCATCATTCTTCCGCGACACCTCGAGGGGAACGCATCGGAGGACTGCTAGCCAGTTTCTCCGCTTGCTTCTCCCTTCAGTATGCTTTGGCTAGCCGAGCGCGGTGGTTGTCGGCTGTTGCCACTTGCTTTACCAGTCGTCGTCGCGTCGCCTTGCGCGGTACCAGTGGGGCCGCCAACCAGACCGGATCGGATCTGCGAAAACTTTCTTCATTCTGGCTTCATCGGGCGTCCGGGCAGCACAAGCCAACATCGGAATCAACAAAATTATGGAACGCGCTTGCAGTAATACTGCAAGTAAATTAAAACAGCCCTTGAAAGGGCTACGAAAATGTCCCACGGGAGTGAACCGAATAATTTTCTCAGGAGGAAAGCCTCCTTCAGTATGTTCTGCCCAGGCATGCGCGGTGGTCGTCGGCTGATACTAGTCGTCATGGCAACGCCGTGCGCGGTACCAGTGTGGCCGCCAGTCAGTTCACACCGGATCGGATCTGCGAAAATTTTCTTCATTCTGGCTTCATCGGGCGTCCGGGCAGCACAAGCCAACATCGGAATTAACATAATCATGAAACGCGCTTGCAGTAATACTGCAAGTAAATTAAAACAGCCATTGTAAAGGCTACGAAAATGTCCCACACACTAAGATCAGCTCGGTATTTTTCCCATCTTTTTACTGAGTTCTCAACAGCAGATCTAACTCGGTACGCTCGGTTGTTTCTTTTGCGGATATTCTGTAAATGAGATACTGAGCTCAGCTAATAAACTGTCAAAAGCTACTGATGCACGGTAAATATCGTTACTGGTGAACGGTAAATACGATTACCGAGTGTACCGAGATAAATCTGCTGTTGAAAACTCAGTAAAAAGATGGAAAAAATACTGAATTCGGTGAAAAAATTACTGAGCTGGAACATCTGAATCTTAGTGTGCACGGGAGTGAACCAAATAATTTTCTCAGGAGGAAAGCCCGGGACACATAAGTGTCAATCATTATGAGCGCTGTGTGAAAATTGAACTGAGCTTTGTCGCAACAATGAGATATTCAATTCAAAATTTAATGTGCGAAAACTGTGCTGGTTGTTTGGCATTTGATAAACATTTTCTTCAACTCAGATGATGAAGAAATTATCATTTTGATGAAATGTATTACTCAGTGTTGCCATATTTCAATATGTGTAGGTCTTCGTAAAATTCTCAAATGTTCTTTACAATTTTGCCGAAAAATTTGCATGATTTATAGAAATTATTTGTTAAACATTATAATTGTGCTGATCGATTTGCAAAAGTTCAATGAGATAATTATAATTCGAAACAATTGGTATGCATTGTGCAAAAATCTGTATGGCATCACTAATTTTCACCCCTCTTTCATCTAACCAATCACGTGCGAGAGGGGAATTTGAACCTCTTTGCCGTACAGTCTAGTATATAAGTTATTGTCTTCTTCTCATCTTCCATCATTCTTTCGTGAAACCTCGAGGGGAACGCATCGGAGGACAGCTAGCCAGTTTCTCCGTTTGCTTTTCCGTTCAGTATGCTTTGGCAATGGCAAGCCAAGCGCGGTGGTTGTCGGTCGGTGGTTGCGCTCTCGTGTGTTTACCTTCGCATCGTCGTCTTGCGCGGTGCTACTGGAGCCACCACCAACCGGTTCACACTGGTGCACGGCAAAATTGACACGACACGGCAGCAGCGAGGGCTTGCTGTCCCGTCACGCAAAGCAAACGCTGCCGTTCTGGATTTGATTGTCATAACTACCGGATTTTACCTCATGTACGCTATAATTGAACAATTATTGTTCAGCATAAGCATATAGATTTAAACAGCCCTTCTAAGGGCTTCGAAAATATTTTCCACAAGAGAGAACCGAATAATTTTCCAAGAAAGACGCCGGGTCACACAAACTTCTTCTTATCTTTCATCATTCTTTCACACCTCGAGGGGAACGCATCGGAAGACTTCTCCGTTTGCTTCTCCCTTCAGTATGCTTTGGCTAGCCGGGCACGGTGGTTGTTGGCTGTTGCTAGTCGTCTTCGCATCGCTGTACGCTGTACCAGTAGGGTTACCATATTGTTCACACATGAAAAGAGTACATAAAAGAATTTTATTAAAAGAGTACAAAAGAGTACAGTAACCGAGTAAATATTGATTTTTTTTTCGATTAAATAGTGTTTGACACTCTTGAAGTTTTGATATTTAAATTCTGTAAACCATACTTGACACCTAGAAGTAGATACATTTTCTAACGAAGTGTAAAACTGAAGTTGTGTCTACATCACTGGATAGTTATAACAGCAGTTTCTAATCTCACATTTTTTCAGTATTCATGCAAACTATTGACCAATCCAAATACTTGTGTGTTAGTGATTTGTTTTCAAATGCCTTTCGTTAAGAATTAGCGAGAACTGTCAATTTTTTTTTGATCTCCCGTAGGTGGATTTCGTGCAACAGGTTTCGTAAGCTTTTTTATTGTTTTTTTTTTTTTGTGAAACGGTCCTACTGTGATTGTTAAAACGCGTGACGCTTACGCCGAGGACCTAGGATCAAATTCCAATCCCGACAAACTCGCAAAATGTGAGTTCTTTCTTTGGAAGGGCTAAAATCTCGTTGATACAGATTACAAACTTCTTTAAAGAACTCAATGGAAAATGTAATTCACTGCTTCGTTCAAGACAGTTTAAAAAATTGAGCCTGCTTTCAAAAGCTTACATATTACAGAAACGAATTACTTTCGTTATTATTTACCTTTCCGATTATTGCACGTCAAAGTGAAGCCATTTTTGCAAAACAAATTTCTAAATGACAGTTTTAAAAACATTTTTCAGCAAGGAGCAAATCATAATCTGAATGAATTAGTGTGATTTCGATGGATAAAAGGGACAATAAAGACGGCCTTTCTTTTGCAGATAAGACCTATCGTTAAGTGATTCTAATTAGTAGCATACTGATTTTTTTTCTATTTGAAAGGTTATTTTGATTAATATGTATATTTTATAAGAAAAAAGTAATTTTGCAAAAAAGAGTACAATTGGGCCCATTTTACCAAAAAGAATAGTACGCCCAATTTTTTGCTGAAAAAGAGTACATGTACTCTAAAAAGAGTACGTCTGGTAACCCTATGTACCAGTGGGGCTGCTAACCAGTTTACACTGGATCAGAGCTCTGGTGCGGTAGGAGCGGCAAACTTTCTTCATGCTGGCTTCATCGGGCGTCTGGGCAGCTTTGCAGAAGCCAACAAAATTACACCGCTGAATCGCGCTTGTAGTAAATCAGCCCTTGTAAGGGCTACGAAAATGTCCCACAAGAGTGAAAGAATAATTTTCTTAGGACGAAATCCCGGGACACAAGTGTCAATCACTGTGAGCGCTATTCAATACAAATTTGTTTAAACTGTGCTAGTTGATTGGCAATTTCGAAAACATTTTCTTCTTCTCACATTATGAAGAAAATTTCATTTTGATGAAATGTATTACTCAGTGTTGCCATATTTCGATGTGTGTAAGTCTTCGCAAAATTCGTAAATCTTTACAATTTTGCCAAAAATTTGCATGATTTATCCAAATTATGCAAATATTCAATGAGATATTTATTCGAAAGCATTTGGTGTGCATTGTGAAAGTGTCGAAACCACCGAGAATTTAAAATCAATTGCATCAAAAGCGCGGCGCGGAAATTTAACCATGTTTTGTCGCATAGGAGCTCAATTTTCTGTAAAATTGGTTCGAACAGTTCTTTAGAGGGCCACCAATTTTCTGAAAGAGGGTACGGTGAATTTTCCGAGAAAGTTGCTACCGCCAAGAATTTGAAACCAACTACATCAAAAGCACTCTGTGGAAATCAAACTGCATCTTGTCGTAGAAAAGGTAACATTTCTCTAGTGCGCCCTTTGCACTATTGCATTCCTTTTCATCATAACAAGTGTTTGAAAATTGAGACTATCAAACCAATTATTCTTACAAAGCCTATCATTGTCACTGTTCTGACATTTGATGGCAGAACAACGAAATTTTTGATGATACATGCAATATTTTTAACAAACTCTTGTTCAAACAGCCCTTTTGAGGACAAAGTGACGCTGGTCACATAAGTGTCAAAACCGCCGAATTTCGAAAACTACTCCTAAACTAAATGCAACAGCTTGTCTTATCATCTGGTCGTGTCACCGAATCTGGCGAGTACGCTTTTTTCTTGTGTGTACAGTGTATAGCTATAAAGGAATTTCTTCAGGCTTTGCTTATGTTTTAAACTTTGTTATAAATATTTCCAACACAAATCCCCAGAATCCACCAAAATTTTGTAGAATTTATATTGTTAAAATTAACGATTTTCAAAACCATTAGCCACTACAAATTCTATTATTGATCCAAAGAAATTGCATAGTAGTCCTTTGTCGTCCATAACAAACTGCTTTACGTAGTTTACGTCATGCGGTTGTGTCTTGTACACACCCCTCTGATTTTTTTGAGTGAACATCTAGTCTTTCAGTAGACTTTGGTGTACGAGAAAGGCAAAAAAGGTAGAAGATATGCAAAAAGAATAAGAATGAAGAAAATCAATAATATTTTACAGTGAGCAAATAAATATAACATAGAAGATGATATTGTGTTATTAACATTAATACGGAATTGTATTCAATCCCTGCATTCTTCGGATGGGTGTACAATAAATGAACTGCTGGAGCTCTTTTCCGATGGATACGGCTCGGTTCATCGACGCCAATCTTGAACTGTTCGACACCTTACAGGTGCTGCAGAAGTTGTAATTCCTTTAGGGGCAGCCGGCGAAAAAAGTGCTTTCACTTTGAAATTCTTTCACACTCCAGTTTTTTGCCCATTTTCGTCGTGCCCGGTAGCGCACAGGGAAGTTCAAGTCTAGTTGGTACCACCACCATCGTCAGTCGTCTTCTCAGGTTTGCAACTATGCACGGTGATATGTCTTTCAACCGCGTCGCTACCGCCGCCTCGCTCGATGAACCATGTGTGCGCTACCTTACTACACGATGCAGTAAACTATTCTACGACATCGACGTCGACGCGTCGGTCGTCACCTCACCAAAAACCGTATAGTTCGTTGTCGGCCCTGCAGCACTACCAGCTCTTGTTCATTGGTTGCTCCTTTCTTTCCATACGCGAACTTCTGTCTATCCTAGTCTACGGTCGATGGGCTGCGGGAGGTGCGATGCGATGGAGCCGGGTCGTCGTTGCATTGATTGTTTTTCAATATAGGTAAGCGGATGGAGAGTGTTTTGCGAGCTTTAAAGGGAAAATTAGCATGCTAATGTAACGTTACAGCGGCAACCGGAAGGCGGCAAATTTAACCTTTGAAAGAAGTTGGCATGTGGAAAATTTAAGCGGATTGCTTGTTGGCAAGTTTTTCTTCCTTGGGGAGGGAGACAATACCAGGAACAATGCGGCGAAGTAAAAGGCGTCAAAATTCCTTGAAGCGATTTGTGTTGTTAGAGGCTTGGGAGCTGTCAGTAACATATTGGAAACTATCAAAGATGATTGATTGTCGGTAACTTGGGTTGACAAAAAACGACATCGTTAGCCCGATGGGGGAGAAGTATAAAGCATTTTCCAATTGACTTGATGGTTCTGTTGACTTTCGATCAAATCACGACGCCTCCGCTCATTTTTCTTCACTTTGTTGCGTCTAATTGATTTCCCAATTTTCTCACGTCGTTGTCACTGTTGTTGGACTTTTTTTTTCTCTACACGCTCCATTCATCGAAATGTGATCAACAAGAGAGAGTCATTTATATTTGCGATATAATAAGGTCGAAACATAAAAGAAAAATAGATTGAGTCACATGGCTTCAAGTTTGGGGATATTTGTAAAAAAGACATCAACAGAATGTCACAAACACGCACATTAGAGCTCATTCAAACCGGCTAACGACGTGGTTTTTGTGCCAATTGATGTTTCACATCTGTTTGTCCTTTACGATTTGGCAAAGAGAGTAGATGACAAACAAAGTTCTTCAACCATAATTGCCACTTATGGTTTCACATATTCGTTTAATAATTGAGATCTGTCACATGAAATATTAGATTTTTGAACTGCATTTGCTCCACTGTTTTTCGATACTTATTTATTGCTCTAGATATAGACCCAAAGCAAGAACAATCAATCAATTAGCACATTTAAACATTAAGGTGAATATATAACGAAGCCACACCTCGAATTTTCAAGAGCACAAATCTGAAGATCCGAATGTCGGTTTGAGCTGAAAAGTTGATCGATTGGTCACCACTAGCGGGTGGTCAATCGATCAACTATGGCTCAAACCGGCATTCGGTTTTTCAGATTTGTGCTCATGAAAACTCGAGGTGTGGCTTCATTTTCGATTTTCCAATCCAATTTTTCTAATTTTTAAATCTTGATGTTCGCGATTAGTGTATTAGTTTTGGTTACGATTGTGATGAAAAGAACGTTGGTGTGATCCAGTTAACCCGGACCATTTAATAGTCGAAGGCAGAAAAGAAGAAGAAAGTTCCGTGTTCGTCGGGAGTTTCGCTCAGGAAAAGTGTTTTGTGCATCAAAATGCACGTTGGTATCGTAATAGCTCTAACCGGAAGTATTGTTTTGCGGCTCTGGGCTCTGAACAAAATTGAATTTTCGAGGACGTTCAAAATTAAAATCGCCGAAAACGTGGCTACGCAATGACTGCGCAACTCCCGCTGGAGCTGGTTGGAACCCTGGTTGATGTGGCGATTCCATTTCACTATCGACTTTTGGGAGTAGGACGCAAAGGCATTTCTGCGGTTGAAACAAGAAGGACCAAGCGTTTAGGTTGAGGTTGGTGTACCTGTGGCATGCTCCAGCTGCTATTCTTGGAGAAAATTATTGGAACGATTCGAAGTATCGTATGGGTGAGATTGTTCTTTTTTCAACATGTAGTACAATTGATTCACAAAGGTTAACTCTTTCAGGTGTAATCAGGCAATTTATTTTTATTGTATTCCAATATTTTCCACTATATTTCTTTACAAACGCTCTTTTGCAATATAATTCTGTTTTATAATATTCCAAAATTTTAATGATCATATTGCTGGGTCTACACACACACACGGGGAGGGGTAGCCTACGGGAGTTTTATGAACTGATGACCGGACTTAAGTTCGTGGAGTAGCCAGTCTTTTGTCATGAGCTAGCAACTTTTTGTTGACTACCGAAGGAATTCAGCGATTTTAACTCACCCTGCTACAACAAACAAACAGGTAGATCATTCCCTTCCGGAATGATTCTGCAGCCATAGGTAATCCTTGCGATGTTGGTGGGTACACTTTTATCATCATCATCATCATCATGAAAACTCGAGGTGTGGCTTCGTTATATATTCACCTTAACATGGGTCAGCAAGAGGCATTCAGAGTTCAGATCTTATTCATTTATTTAGTTAACATCAAATTCATGATAATACTGAATCAACAATTTGCCGCCATAATACTCGATTTGCAGCTGCAGCTCTCCAAAGTCGGTCACGCCCAACACTCGCCAGATCACGCTCCACCTGGTCCGCCCATCGTGCTCTCTGCGCTCCACGCCTTCTTGTACCAACCGGATGGTTAGCAAACACCAACTTTGCAGGGTTGTTGTCCGTCATTCTTGCAACATGCCCTGCCCATCGTATCCTTCCGGCATTGGCCACTTTCTGGATGTTGGGTTCGCCGTAAAGTGCAGCGAGCTCGAGGTTCATCCTTCTCCGCCACACACCGTTCACCTGAACGCCGCCGAAGATCGTCCTTAGCACCCGTCGCTCGAAAATTCCGAGTGCTTGCAGGTCCTCCTCGAGCATCGTCCATGTCTCGTGTCCGTAGAGAACCACCGGTCTTATTAACGTCTTGTACATAGTATATTTGGTGCGGGAGTGAATCTTTTTTGACCGCAGTTTCTTCTGGAGCTCATAGTAGGCACGACTTCTACTGATAATGCGCCTTCGTATTTCACGGCTCACGTTATTGTCAGCCGTTAGCAAGCCGTTAGCAACCGAGGTAGACGAATTCTTCTACCACCTCGAAAGTATCCCTGTCTATCGTAACATTGCTGCCAAGGCTTGTCCTGTCTCGCCCAGTTCCACCTACCAGCATGTACTTTGTTTTAGCCGCATTCACCACCAGTCCAATCTTTGCTGCTTCGCGTTTCAGGCGGGTGTACAGTCCCGCCACCGTTTCAAATGTTCTGGCAATAATATCCATGTCATCCGCAAAACAGACAAATTGGCCGGATTTCGTGACGATCGTACCCCGGCTGTTGAGCCCGGCTCATCGCATAGCACCTTCCATGGCGATGTTGAAAATTAGGCTAGAAAGTCCATCACCTTGTCGTAGTCCCCGTCGAGATTCGAATGAACTGGATAGTTCACCCGAAATCCTTACGCTGTTCTGCACACCGCCCATCGTTGCCCTTATCAGTCTGGTAAGCTGCCCGAGAAAGCTGTTCTCGTCCATGATTTTCCATAGCTCTGTGCGGTCGATTTGCCGTACGGTGAAGATCTAGTCCGTTGTCGACCGGCCGTCGATGAAACCGGCTTGGTAACTTCCCACGAACTCATTTACTTTAGTTGAAAGACTACGGAAGATGATCTGGGATGGCACTTTGTAGGCGGCATTCTAAATGGTGATCGCTCGAAAGTTCTCACACATTAACTTGTCGCCTTTCTTGTGGATGGGACAGATTATCCCTTCCTTCCATTCCTCCGGTAGCTGTTCGTTTTCCCAGATCTTGACTACTAACTGGTGCAGACAGGTGGCCAACTTTTCCGGGTCCATCTTGACTAGTTCTGCTGCGATACTGTCCTTATCAACCGCTTCGTTGTTTTTGAGCTGGTAGATGGCATCCTTAACTTCCCTCAGCGTGGGAGTTGGTTCGTTCCCGTCCTCTGCTGCACCAACATAGTCATTTCCTCCGCTGTTTTGGTCCTCCATGCCTACATTCTCTTCGCCATTCAGGTGCTCGTCGAAGTGCTGCTTCCACCTTTCGATCATCTCACGTTTGTTCGTCAGGAGGCTCCCGTCCTTATCCCTGCAGATTTCGGCTTGCGGCACGTAGCCTTTGCGGGATGCGTTGAGCTTCTGGTAGAACTTACGTAATTCTTGTGAACGGCACAGCAGTTCCATTTCCTCGCATACTGTTCCTGTCGGGTTCCATACTGCAGCATTACCGCCCGCGCTGCGTCCTTCTCCTCCAGAACCGCTCTGCACTCCTCGTCGAACCAATCGTTTCGTCGACTCCGATCTACGTACCCGATAGTGCTCTCGGCTGCGTTGTTGATGGCTGCTTTGGCTGTACTCCAGCAGTCCTCTAGAGGGCCACATCGAGCACACCCTCGTCCGGCAACGCAACCTCGAGATTCTGCGCGTATGCGGTGGCGACATCTGGTTGCTTCAGATCGTACCAGGGCGGCCGCCGGTACTATACATTGTTAATAACGGAGAGTTTTGGGAGCAGTTTGATCATCACCAGGTAGTGATCAGAGTCGATATTAGCGCCACGATAGGTGCTGACGTCCATAATGTCGGAGAAGTGCCGTCCATCAATCAGAAAGTTGTCAGAGTTCAGATCTACGGTAGAGAAATTCAGCGGCCATCAGCCGACGAATGGAAACGGCCTACGACTCATTGATTTCACCACCTAATGAACAGACGCCATTCGTAGCACCATCTTCCAGCACAGCCTTCCTAATCGTTACAACAGGAGATCAGAGGAAGTCATAAATCGACTGTGTTCAGGATTTATAAAAGCTTTCTTATTCTTCTTCTTCTTCTTCTTCTTCTTCTTCTTCTTCTTCTTCTTCTTCTTCTTCTTCTTCTTCACGGCTCTACGTGCCCATTGGGACTTGGCCTGCCTTGCTTCAACTTAGTGTTCTTTGAGCATTTCCACAGTTATTAATTGAAGGGTGTGGAGCGGACCTGGTTGGATGGTTAGAACACTTGACTATCACGTCGAGGACCTGGGATTGAATCCCACTCCCGACAAACTCACAAAATGTGAGTTCTTCCTTCGGAAGGGAAGTAAAGCGTGGTTCCCGAGATGAACTAGCCTAGGGCTAAAAATCTCGTTAATACAGATAAAAGAAGATAAAAGAAAGAATTGAAGGGCATTCTTTTCCTGCCATTGCATGAATTTGTATGTTGTGTCAACATCGGTTCTGACCGACCGCTACACTCGAATCTTTATTTAGGTGAATTCCGTTGAGGTTACCTCCATTACGGCAAGAATACACTGAATGGAAATATTTTACCTCAATCTTTTTTGAATAACCAGAGGTGGTGGAAGCTTTCCCTGAACTCCACTGCAGATTCCTAAAACCTCCAAAACGTCTTGAAACCTTGTTTAATACTCACAAATTTATCTTTCAGTGGGCTTCACATCTGAAACTCTTTGAAGCTCATTTAAATTCACTGGAATGCTTCGGAACCCCTTTTGAACTTACCAAAGACACCTGAGAAAGAACTCAACATACCTGAACAGCCCAGGTACGGATAGTGTGGTATTGAAGACCGCATCCTACAGGCAAATAAAGTACAGGACTACACCCCAGCCCACTAGACGCACTCCCATAGCAGTCAAAATCTACGTCTCTCTCGAACTGCCAAGAAGGCATTGCAACAGAAAAGGGCTAGTGCACATAGCAACTTCAAGGTTAGCTGCGTAACCATGAAGTAACGAACATCGATGACACGCTCTTTGGAGAGTCCAAAGGTGAGGACTACAAAAAGTAGCGTCGATGATGGACGCCGCTTCATTTCGGCTGAAGCTACTGTAGGTCCCGACTTTACTTAAATCGACATCTAGCATAGCCTGTGCCTCTAGCAGGATCTGACCACGCTGGTTCGTAAAACAACTTCCACAATCATCCCAGGTATTGAAGTCACCCACTATTACCACCAACAGAAGACATTACAGAAGAAGATATCGTTTACCTTGGCGACCACAAAGCCCTCGTAAGAAGTAGACACCAACTGCTGGATGGGGTATTTACTAGTATGTAATTCAAATCGCCGCCATTTTCCGGAGTCATCCATGACCCAGCTACCGTTATCGGAGGGTACTTGGTATGGATCCTCTATGATGGCAATATCCATCCTCCACTCCGCAACTGCCTGACACAGCAGTTGATTAGCTACGTCACAGTGGCTCAGGTTCAGTAGCGTTACCTGCACTGTAACTTGTCTGCTGTGGCTCTTCTGAAGGCCGAGCACCTTGAACCTCCTGACGCGGGCTTGCTGGTACAAATCAAATACTTGGGATGATTCATGCAACCTGTGCTTCACCTCTACATCGCCCACACAGCTTGCCGTACGAGTACGTCCAATACTGCGTACGATGGCTCCCAGATCCACGAGCATGGCGTCGTTCCGAGTACTTAGACTCTTCAGTATTGATATCCTCAGCCTTCTCGCCCTTGGCTCTGTAACGTTTCTTAGCCCTGGTGTCCCTACGCTCCTGTTCATCCTTCTTCCTCTTCCGCTTCACAATGGTCCAAGGGGCGTTCTCTTCCTGACCCGCCATAACTTGTATTTTTATGTGGACCTATCAATGGCCGCTAGAGATGGAAAATGATGAAGATTGCAGCTGAGCAGAAACAAACCAAAACAAACCCACTCGTGAACAGGGACCCGAGAATATTCGCCCTTATTTTTTCGTGAGTAAACGAAGCTGGCAAGCACTCGCATGTGATTCACGAAGCTTCGTGAGTTTTTTTTTGCATTTTGACGAAAAACGCAATTTAACGACTGGCAGTGCTGATGCTTTTCAGAAACAATGAAGCATAAAGCATTAGTTTATGTTGGATAATCACTGGATTTGCTAGTATTATTGCGGAGTTTTAGAAAATTTTCCACTCTGCGGTAGCCGCCGAGTTCTACCGCAGCTGTCAAAGTCCTACCGCAGCCATGAAAATGATCGTATCATTGAAAAGTTTGGTCAAATCAAAGCATACTTGCAAAGTGAAATGTTCTGAAAAACAAAAACAAACAATGATCATCGGTGTCGTATCCAAGGCTCGATCCAAGGTATCCTTGGACTGATTAATGATACATTGGTAAAAATCGTCAGTCTGACAGCTGCGGTAGCTCTTCAATCTTCCGTAAAGTGGAAAATTTTCTCCAAATTAGCAATACCACAATAAAATGCACTCCACTAGTTCTTCACGAATAAAAACTCATGAGTGTTTCTGTTTTTGTGTTGCTTCTTACTCACGAAGCAGGCGTTGTGTTGTTGTGCTGCTTCTTACTCACACACTGTTCACTCTCGGAATCGTGAGTAAGCCTTGTGTTGGCTTTACACTCGCGAATTGCTTCATGCTGAGAGTAATTCCATCACTGATCACGTGTGCTCTTCAATTAGAGATTATCTGGCCTTTTCCTGACCTGGCTGGGGTCCGACTTACCGACATAACTGCCGGCTTTCGGGGTTAACAACCGTCTAGAATTGCGGGCATTAGGCCTACCCGCAAATGCGATAGCCTCCATCTGGGTAGACTTCGGAACCTTCAACTTCACAAGTAGGGTCATCATTTGGAAAGCGTTTAAGTTCGTGGAAAGCAATAAGCCGGGTTCATCGACGGGCTGTAGATAACCGACCAGATCTTCACGGTACGGTAAATCTTTCAGAAATGTCGTTAATATCTGACCATCGACTTCAAGGCGACATTCGGTAGTATAGACCGCTTAAACGGAACATCATGAACGGGAATTATTTTTCCTAATTATCCATAATGCCTTAGAAGATGCGATGCGTTGAGCCAGGCTCAACAACTCAGATACTATGTTTAACAATGTCCGGCCAATATGCCTGCTCTTTAGATGACATAAACATTGTTGTCAGAACTTCAGAAACCGTGGCAGAGGTTTACAGGTACACCTGCCTGAAACGCATAGCAGCAAAGGTTGGACTGATAGTGAATGCGTCAAAATCAAAGTTCATGCTGGTAGGCGGAACTGAACATGACAGGATCTTTATGGGCAATGTGATGAAAGTAAGGTGTAGAGATCATTTTGTGTAATACACACAGCTTTGCTAGTGTTGTGTTAGTGTGCCGTTTTTCATTTTACGTAGCAATCCGTAGTATCTTGACAACGCTTGACGTCATACGGGCAGTTGTTGTTGAACTTGTATGACATCACCTTCCCTCCCCGCAAAACTTATTTACTTTTGACTCCTTACTAACACAAGCAAAAACGAGTTCCTTCACACCTTCCTTATATCACATTGCTTTATGGGATCTTTTACGGTGATGAAAAAATTGTCAGACAATAACTAAAGTTGTAAAACTTACATAGTTTCTGTCCTGAGCACCCCCAAGGTGGTGCAGAGGACCGAATTGGAAGATCCTGGGCGATTGCCAGCCATTGCCTTCACCTGTCTGTGGTCAGACAAAATTACTGTCGTCTTGCTTGATTTCGTTGCTGACGCTACGCCACTATGAACCTCTGGGTCTGCCTCTGCTGCGATGTCCTGCTGGGTTCCAATCTAACGCTTGTTTGCAGACTTCGTTCCGCTCCTGCATAGAATGTGGCCGACCCACCTCCACTTTCACTCCCGATTTTTTTGTCGCTATCGGCTTTTGATGGCAACGACGATGGAGCTCCACGTTGGAGATCATATTGTGAGGCCACCATGCACGAATGATAGACCGCAGGCATCTATTGCTGAAGACCTGCAGCCGTTGTGTGTTCTCCGCTGATACACACCAAGTTTCACTGGCGTACAGCAGCACAGATTTCACGTTCGAGTTAAAAATTCGGATTTTGGTGGGTCGACTAATCTGATTGTTTTTCCATATATTTCTGAAACTCGTAAAGGCAGCAGCCCTCGTCGTCTTAATCCGTGCACCTATGTCGATCTTGGTGCCGCCATCGGCCGCCATTTGGCTATCAAGACGAATCCTTCAACATTCTCCACTGCTTTTCCAGCGACCATTGGAGTTATAAAGCATTCAATAAATACTAAGCTAAGAAGAAGGCTAATTCCCAATTGAGATGCATTAAGAATAAGAAAAAATAAAATTATATTGTTACCACGCAAAATCAACCAAGTTCCTCACGATTTGTCACTTCATCCATCCACCCACAGTATCGAGAAGCCATCATTGTGCCATTTTCACCAGAACTGCCAACCAAAACGCCAACGGACGCTGTGGCTGGCTAGTGTGAAGATTCATCATGCCCACGTCACCTACTTTCTCACTTTGGACCGGAACCTCTCTGCAGGCGACATCCACCGAGACGAGTCACACCGACGACCGATGCGATGGATGGATGACAATGACGAGGGCAAACACTCTCCAGCCACTGAGCCTGGCTGGGCTCCTGGCGATGAAGCATGTGTGCGCTTACAATCAAAAAGTTAATTAAGTTTACGCAACATTATCGTGTGTGACATATATAGAATCTTTTTTTTTCGTTGGCTTTGGTGTCTAGCGCTCGTCAAGCGTGGTCCGTAGGTATCCCTTCGTGGCTATTACGAGCTTTTTCCCCTATCGACGACAATGGGAAGCGCACATCGTCCTGTGTTTGTTGATCCTCCTTTGTTGGCTCCATCGGGCTCAGTGTGTTGAGGAATGTCGTTTCCGGACACGTTCCAGTTAAACCAAAATAGAGGTAGGATTCTTATCGAGATTCGGTGTGGTTCGCATATAGAATATTTTGTATGTAGTTGTTCCGAGTCAGATCGAGAGCAAACGGGGGATTGCAGTGGCATCGTAGTGTGTACTAGACCAGGCGCGAATAATACCAAGAGATACTGAAAAAGTGCTAAATTGTGAATCCACAACACGGAAGAAGCGCAAAGCGTAGCTCTGTTCCTCACAAAGACCGCAGGATAAGAGTTGCGTGCCTTGGGGCTGTCATTGAAGCTCCCTGAAACCCCCATTACCAAATTTAATGCTTCTTAAAACTCCCAGAATCATCCTAAGTCCTCATGAAACTCTGAAATGCCCTTGAAACACTTCGAAACCAACTTAGATCCCCTGAAATGCCACAGAAACGTCTCTAAAACCGTTCTGACCTCCTCCCTGAAGCGTTTCTTGAATGTCTCAGGAACCTCTCTGAGACTCTCCTGAAATCGTTGAAACTCTCTGCAACTCTTTAAAAACCCCTGAAATTCTTCTGAAACCCACTGGAACTCTTTGAGTGCAATAAATCAGCCAGGAAACCACTCAATAATCAATAACCAACTTCCCACTTCCTCGTATCACCAACTGGATACACATGTCATCAATATACCGTACGTAGCTCTGTCCCGCTAGGACCAGCTATTGACGCATGTAGATGTCATCCAGAATCCAAAAAATGCAATAAACTGGCCGATCACGTGCATTTGTTGCAACAATACGACATGAGCTTGTCCCAATGTGGCTGAACCATAGGTGCGACGATACCCGAGCAGAGTGTCACAACAAAATTATAGCAAATCGAAAACACAATTTGTATTCAGCAGCAAATTGATATCACATTTTGATATCAGTTGGTCTTGACCAAGGTCTTGACTATATTTGATTTCAAAATTAGATTTTGTTTTGCTGTCACTCTAAACTATTATGAAAAACAAGTTTATAAGTTATTTCAAAACTTCTAGGCAACTTTGTATAATACCTGTAAGGATATACCATTAGTGTAATTATCATATGGCATTATATATCAATCGAAAAAAAACCCTATATTTAACGATTTTTCTATTTTTTTCGTACTGATAGCAAAAACAGTTATCAATTTGCTATCACTGATAGCAGGAATTGTTTTCAACTTGCTGTTACAGGACAATTTTTTTTTCTCTCATTTTTGTTGTTTTTACCGTTAAAACGATCAAAACGACAACAACCTGAGTTATCATAATTTGCAATATCACAACATCAAAATTTGTTTTCAATTTGCTGTCAGACTTTGCTCGGGTAGGAAGCTAGTCTGCTCTTTCATTCGTACGGCGTTCTTACAAATTTCAAAAAAATGTATATGCAAAACTCGATTTTTTCAGCACTCATCGTATTTATGTACGACTCGTGCTGAAAAAAACATCGGTTGGTACTCATTAGTTATATGGTAAAATCAAAAACACTACATAGTAGGCCTAGCCGCTTTAATGCTTGTAATGTATTTCTGATGCACTGCAAGCATTAATTAAGAGTCATCGGGTTTCTTGGTTTAGACCATCAGCCTCGAGATAATGGTCCATTCCAACAGTTTTCCAGTGGTGTCAAGAAGGCAGATAGCCCGAGCAAAGTCTGATAGCAAATTGAAAACTTATTTTGATGTTGTAATATTGCAAATTTTGATAACTCAGGTTGTTGTCGTTTTGGTCGTTTTAACGGTTAAAACATCAAAAATGAGAGCAGAAAAATGTTCCTGTGACAGCAAATTGAAATCCATTCCTACTATCGATGATAGCAAATTGATAACTGTTTTTGTTATCAGCGCAAAAAAATTGAAAAATCGTTAAATGTAGAGTTTTTCGTTTGTTATCTAATCCTAAATTCAATAAAACAATTGCACTAATGACATATGCCTAGAATTACTTTATATAGCTTACTAAATAATTTAATAACTATTGTAACACTAAATATTTACATTAATTTAAAATTACAGCAAACCGAAAGCAAAATTTGAAATCAAATAAAGTAAAGATAAAATGATATCAAAATGTGATATCAATTTGTTGCTGAATACAAATCATGTTTTCGATTTGCTGTAATTTTGTTGTTGGACTTTGCTCGGGAGGTCTGTATGCCGGCCGGGTACCCGGGTGGCTTCACGGGTTTGGGCAGTTGAACCAGTTTCCGCCTCTCTGGAAATTTGCCTCCCTCTGTCTAGGCACAACTGCATAGCCATTCTGAACAGATCAGGGCTAGCCTCGATGGCGGTCTTGATGGCTACTGTCGGGATACCACCCGGACTCTGAACCTTGTTCAACTTAAGCGTCGTCGCCATTGCAATGAGTTCGTCTTTCTTTACCGGGGCGACTTCGCTATAGCCGGTTTGACCATAGGGGACGGAGGCCCATGGTCCTATATCGTGGTGTGGGAAAAGCGTTTCCTTCCCTTGGTCCGGTTGGCCACTGTTCTTCTTAGGTTTGGCCTTCTTTTCTTGAAGCTTGGTTTCCCTGCCCCTTGCACGTTTCGAAATCGGCTTGGAAGCCTAGATACTCACGCAGAACGCCCCTTTATTCTTATTTTGTCGGCTGCTTCTGCCGGGCGCTTTTTGGGCCGTAGCTCCTCGGCAGGTTGCGGCCATGCAACTCGAATGGTAGGGCGGTTTGACCTCTTCGTTACGGCGGCTCTGGCGATCTGTATTGTTTCATGCTGCATCGTCACGTTGCCAGCAAAGAGGAAGCTGTCCGTTTGGGTAGACCGCTCCTCCCTGCTCGCATTAGCCGCACTCCGTTCTTCGACCAGGAGATCATACTCCTTCTTGGCCAGAGCTAGGCATTTGCATTTGCGGAGCTTCAGCAGGCTCTGTATCAGGTCCTTGCTCCACTCGCTCTTGTAGCTGATCAACTCGTTCAGCTGTTCGGCATCATCCAACATCTCGGGTTGTCCGCTTCTGATGCTCAGCACCCGTGTGAGGTCCACGCCAGTCCTCTACGCTTCGTCGGCCGGTGCTGCGACACCTCGCGCTCCTCCCGTTGAACTTCCTGCCGCTTGCTTGCTGGTGGGTACTGCAACTCCTCGTAGTGGCGATCTCGCCAGTCCTCCTCGCGCGAACGGGTTCAACGGCGTTCCATCTACCTCTCCACTTCTTCTTCTTCTTTATGGCTCTACGTCCACACTGGGACTTGGCCTGCCTCGCTTCAACTTAGTGTTCTTTGAGCACTTCCACAGTTATTAATTGAAGGGCTTTCTTTGCCTGTCATTGCATGAATTTGTACAATGTGAGGCAAGGACAATGATACACTATGTCCAGGGAGTTGATAAAATTTTCCCGACCGGAACGGGAATCGAACCCGCCGGTGGTAAGTTCGCACTAGTGTGTGGATATGGTTCATATGAGTGTCCTTGATACCTGAACAACGCACGAAATTCATCAATGCAGTCCATCTGAACGAATTTTCCTTTCGACAACAGGAAAGGTCGGGATAAGGTCTAGAATTTTTTTGCCTTTCTCATACACCAAGGTGTACCGAAAGGCTATATGTTCACTCCAAAAACGTCATTTTGATAGAGTCCCCGGAGAGGCAAGTTACATATACCGGTAGTGTTCCGGAACCGGTTCTGAGTGTCCCGCCGGAAGTGGCCAAATATAAAAGTGAACCAAACCCTTGCATACGACATATTAAATCGCGGCTTTTCTGATAACATAATGAATGGGTAGCAAGAAAATAATCTCAGACCATATCTGAACCGGTAGTGTTCCGGAACCGGTTCCGGGTGTTCCGCCGGAAGTGGCCAAATATAGAAGTGAACCAAACGCATGCATGCGACATATCAAAGCGCGGCTTTTTTGATAACCTAATAAATGGTTATTAAGAAAATAGTCTAAAACCATATCTGAACCGGTAGAGTTCCGGGACCGGTTCTGAGTGTCCCGGCGGAAGTGGCCAAATATAAAAGTGAACCAACCCTGTTGGCGCGTATCCGGGACCAACTCCGGTCGGGTCGGGTGGACTGTATCACTCGGGAATAAATTTCGGAAAGGAAGAAACTAACACCACTTTTCTATCACTACTTCAACTACACTTTATTACTCTGCACTTTACACACGTTTCCAATACTTGTACTTTTACTGGGAATTCACTTTACTTCACTTTTTCACTTTTACTTTCACACGCGACGATCGTAATTACGCGACGGTTAAAACAATACTGGCTCACTCGAAGTCCCTATCCGCTATTTATATTTGCCGATTGGAATTCTGGAAACTTCGAGTAAGCGCGCGGCACCTGTTCCAGAATAGCGTGGAACACACTGGTGGCACTCAATCTCATCATCGGTCGGCGCGGTCGGTGCGGCTGCTGTGGTGAGTTTGTGTGAGTTACCACACGATGACAACGGCGGCGGCGGGAGCTTCTCACGGCACTCACCACACACTCTCACGCTTGCTGTTGGATCTCGTTCTCGCAGTGACGTCTTCAGGATGGGTCGCGTTGGGGGTTGTTAATTGTTGAGTGTTGGGTATGATGCTACTGGTTGGTGTTATTGCTGCTTTTGGGGTTGTGCTACGCAGGGCGAAGATGCATGTACTATTCGTGGTCGTTGTTATTGTCGCTTGGCTCGTTCCGTACGGAACAAACCCCATGCATGCGACACATCAAAGTGCGGTTTTTTGATAACCTAATGAAAGGTTAGCAAGAAAATAGTCTCAGACCATAGCAAGGTTAGCAAGAAAAAAGTTTCAGATCATATCTTAACCAGTAGTCTCCGAAACTGGCTCCGGGTGTCCCGGCGGAAGTGGCCAAATATAAAAGTGAACCTAACCCATGCTGCGACATATCAAAGCGCGGATTTTTTGATAGCCTCAAGAAAATAGTCTAAAACCATATCTGCACCGGTAATGTTCCGGAGTCGGTTCTGAGTACAGAAAAACTTGTAGTTAGAAGACACAGAATGTTGCTAATTGACAAATTGAGGGATGAATTTTTGAAAAAAATCGCGTTCTGGTGGGATTCGAACCCACGACCCCGTATTCGCTAGACCGGTGCTTTAACCAACTAAGCCACAGAACAGGTGATATTTCTGCGGAATAGAAAGCCAAACTGAACCCGAGCCCTCACCATGAACTTTCACTTTTTCAAGAACCATCTCTCTTTCGGCTTAGATGTCAATCCACAACACAGCCTCATTTGTGCCCAACAGCTACAAGTGAGAGCGTATTATTTTTATTTGAAGCCGAGACTTACTCTCGCACTCCGCATACCTAGCCACCAAGCAGTCTGTTTGCTGGTGTATAATTCAGTATGTGTCGAGAGCTAGCGGTCTAGCGAATACGGGGTCGTGGGTTCGAATCCCACCAGAACGCGATTTTTTTCAAAAAATCATCCCTCAATTTGTCAATTAGCAACATTCTGTGTCTTCTAACTACAAGTTTTTCTGTATGTTTATGACATACCAGCAAAATCTGGTAAATGCCAGTATATCAGTGTACCGGTTCTGAGTGTCCCGCCGGAAGTGGCCAAATATAAAAGTGGACCAAACCCATGCATGCGATACCTCAAATCACGGCTTTTCAGATAACATGATAAACAGTTTGTAAGAAAATAGACTCAGACCATATCAGTGTGTGATAGAACTGATTCCATCCAAAGGTCAAATGTAAAAGAGAACCAATACATGTTACATACCAAATGATTTATTTGGTAATCTGATAAATGGCTAGCAAGAAAATATCCTCAGACCATATTCGGGACAACAAGTCGTGTCGGTGAACCGATTTTGAGTGTTCCGTCGTAAGTGGTCAAATATAAAAGTACCAACCCTATGCATGCGACACATAAAATCGCGGCTTTTTCAATAACTAGCAAGAAAATAGCCTCAGATCACATCAGAAACTACCGGTAGTGATCCAAAACGGATTCCGGGTGCATGCGGCATGTCAAATGCATGCGGTACATGATCAAATCGTGGCTTTTTGATAGCCTGGTAAACTTTGGGTTAGATTAGTGAAGAAATGGTCGAAGTCTTCATATATGCTAGAGAACAAAATTGTGACCAAGGCGAGCTTATCAAATCACACCATTTCAGATTCCTGCGGTGTTGAGTATCGCATATTATCCAAAACTGAAAAAAACACACACTTTATGCAGAATGACGAACAAGCGAACAAAACCAGCGTGTCCGACTGTCATAATTGAGTAAATCAACAATCGGACATCCTTATTTTTTTTTAGATTTATGGATCATTTTTAGAAATAGTGCTTTTTTAGTTCTGGAGCATTTGCCATTCTGATTTAAGCCTTAATAAATAGGAGGATGGATCAACGTTTAATGGGAAAATTATAATTTGATCGCATCGACACCGAATAAAGTTTTTTTTTCAGTTTCCTCTTGCGTCTAAAATTACTGCGCAAAATTTGGGTGCGGCTGGATGAACCCTCGCTCTTCTCATTGCGATTTTTGTGTGGACAATTTCCCTTTTTGCATTTTTCTCACAAGGCGGTAAAATTTTACATTAATCGTGTTACCAAGAATAATATAATATAGCTTAAAGTGTGTTAAAGAAAACTTTGTCGACGATCGTAAAGTGATCTGTGGTTGTGAATAAATTTAAGGTGGTCAAGCAGTAAACTGAAAGGTCTGATATTGTTCAGCTCGGTTTTGTCGTTGAACATAACATCGGAATATGTGCCTTCAATAAGTTTTACAAATCGATGGTGGCATGGTTAAAATTTTTGCTTTTAGTCTAGTCTAGTCTACACATACACAGCCATTCATTGAAAGAATCCTGGAAAATGAATTGTTTTTACCATAATGTCATTAAGTGAGGACATCCCGTACCAACCACTCAGCTTTTGAGAAAGAAAAATAAGTAAAAATCGATGGGGGTGACGACCCGCATAAACGATAACCATAAGATTTGCTTAACCACCCATTCGGGATACAATTCGAACAGTATGCGGTATTGTTGAACCGTCTACATTACGGTCCGTTTATTGTGTTGGTTTATTAGGGGATGCTAAGAAGGTCAATGTCACCCCTTGGTCCTTCGCTTCCTGGGATGGAACACAGGTATTTGGTCTGTGTCCTGGCCTTTATGCCTAGGCTTAAGTGCTTTTACTCGCTCACATGGTTAAAATTTTTGCTTTTCTATATAAAGTATTCCCAGGATTTCGAACATTTCGGCTAACGTCGAAGGAAAGATCATGAGAACATATTCGATGAGAAAGGCACTATCACCACTAGGTGGATTAATCTGGGTGTTTACAGATTTTTCAGATATTTCTGCATCTATTTCTTTGTGAAACTCTGTTATAAACTGTTTCACAGTCTTCATTAAAGAACTTTTATCTTCAAAAATTTAATCAAGAAATGTTTTCGTTGCCCATTTGAAAAACTTACATTAAATCGTTGGCATGGCATATCGAACAGTTTTTATTACATGACCTGATTGAAGGAACGTAAGCGATTCTACAAGTATATGCACTTAATGATCTTGTATGTTCCATTCTCCGTTTCTATTAATCAGAGTGACACTCAATCTCGCTTAATGTATTCACACTGGCTCATAGCAGCAGTTGGCTTCGCTATTAATATCGAGCTGACGAGCTGCAACTAATCCACAATTAGCGGCAACTGCTTCGTGTTTATGTTCCAATCAAGATCCAATCTATCATGTTCGTCCATATCAGTGCACATGAATGTTTGATTACGGTCCCGATGACAGAGAACCAACTTCCACAGTAGCCAATCCATCGCACGGCCGGCGCGGCGATGGCACTGACTGTCGAGTCGATAAGAGCGACAACACTCGAACAGCTGGGCAGGAAATACGCAATTGAGCTCGGTTGCCGACACTCTCTGTTCCGGGACCAACCAAACGACCGACTAGGCTGGATGCGAGACGAATTCCGTTTCGTTGCCGCTCTTGTTCAGAGGAGACAGTGATCCACTTGAGTGCGTCGACGACGGCGAGGAAGTCGGCAGAGAGCAAGCGGAAACTATGCGAGTGCGAGACCACGAGTCCCTGCTATACACCGATCGGCCAAACTGGTATGTACACAAACGCATGCCGCCCAGTCGAGTCGAGTCGAGCCGGGCGAGGATGATCTCATTGAACACTGGGATACGGTAAGAGGGCGAATGGGCGGTGGTAGGCTGACCGCGTGCGCCTGGCCAAGAAAAAGTCAACATTAACTCACTTTTAGCACGACAATCTGTTTGTTCAGTATATAATATCGCTTCTTGAATTCGTTCGAGCATAATAACAATCATAATAAATATCAGAGCTGCCTACCGCTTGTGCGTCACCATTCTGAGCATGAATGGCTCAGTTTCTAGTGGGCTGGGGATGTACTCATTTCAACCGTCAATGATTTAAGTTAAAGTTTTGAGGCATTACAACAAACATTAAATAAGCTCACTACAAAAAAAACACACTGAAATTAGCAGCTCTTATTCCGATAAAAGTGCAGATTGCAGAATATTCAGCATAAATTACCGAACGTTCGGTAATTTCTACTGGATTATCAGTAATTTACATACATTCAGTAAACTTAAGGAGAAAACTTTGCTAAACTTTGATGTTGATGTTCTATAATCCAAAGTTTTATCAGAGATGTGAACAATATTCATTGAAAAAATACCATGGTTCCCATAATCTGTAAGGTCAAACTTTTGATCAGGAACGTAAATTGTTTGTGCAATGGGTGAATTTTTAACTAATATCACATTCTGGGAGGGAGACTCCATAACATTGTATGGTAGCGTATGGTTTACAAATAGCAGCATCCCTACGTCCAAACTGCAAGTGAGATAAATGTATGAACAGCAAGGCAAATCCATCGAATGCTCTCCGGATTCCATACAGCGGTCCCTCCGGCATTGCGTAGCCCCGCTATCGACTCGAATTTTCCCTGGCTGGGATAACGACGACAGTATGAGATTCTCTCGATCCCGATGCGTGGGAGCCCGAACATCCAAATAGCTGGACTTGCTTTCATGTAGGGTTTGTGTGCCATCAGTAATCTCATGCTCCCAATTTCATCCTATTTGAAAACAAGCGATTACGGCACCGATTGATTCCGTTCTTTTTGTTTTCATGCGTGCTCACTTCTAACAAAAAATACAAAAATAAGAAACAAAACAAACAGTGCTTCAATCCCTTGTTTTTCGTAGGATGAAAATGGGAGCCACATGCTTAATAAGGGAACTAATACCCTATATGGTAAGTTTCCAGTTCCCAAGTAGAGCGCTCAAGTAAAATGCCTCCTTTTTCCGTAAGTAATTTTGACATTTGTTTAACCGACAGCATTTTTACGAAACGATGCTGTAAGAAGGATGTGAAGAATAGGGCACTGCATACGGGCCGCGGCGGTTGCTAGACAAATTGTTCGTTGTTCGTGTGGCGTTTCGTGGCCTTGTTGTTTACGATTTGGACGAAATTTCGCTCGTTTCCTCAGGTAGTGTGATTGAAATTTAAATTTAATTTTTGCGCGCGTATGGGGAAATTCCAGATAGTGAGATTAAAACGGAGTTCCAAGGGAAATGCTCTCGGAAATGCTAATGAGAGACATTGCGCTGGGATTCTGAGGGAACTTTTAATGGTATTACAGCGAGAACTATGGTTGGATACTAATTATAAATTCTGCAATATTGGAGTTCAGACTACGGGGGCCATATAGCCGAGGCGGTAAACGCACGGGTATTCAGCATGACCATGCTGAGGGTGACGGGTTCAATTCCCGGTCGGTCCAGGATCTTTTCGTAAAGGAAATTTCCTTGACTTCCTTGGGCATAGAGTATCTTCGTGCCTGCCACACGATATACACATGCAAAATGGTCATTGGCAGAGGAAGCTCTCAGTTAATAACTGTTGAAGTGCTCATAGAACACTAAGCTGAGAAGTAGGCTTTGTCCCAGTGAGGATGTTACGCCAAGAAGAAGAAGAAGAAGAAGACTACGGTGGGAGGAATTCTGCTGGGACTCTGACGGTTACCTTGTGGAGTTTGAGACGAAATACGAGGTAGGACAAAGCTTCACGGGGAATTTAATGAAGATCCACGAAAGATTCTTTGTGATGAATCTTTTGGCATTCCGTACGAAGGTTTTTCTTTGGGGTTTCGCAGAAAGTCCTCTTGAAATTCTTCCAGATGTTCCACCGAAAAATCCACCAGAAGCTCGCACGGGATTCTCATAAAATGTCTCTGAGATTTTCATTAGAAGTTCTACAAAAAATCCCTCCGTGAGTTTCTTCTAATTCAGGATGTATTTATTTGTTTTTTTTTTTTATTTTGGGATCTTCTAGGAGTTCCTTCAGGGGTTTCTCCAGAGGTGTTTTCTAAGATTCTACCAGGAGTTTTTTCGAACTTTTCTACAATAATTTCATCCGGGATTTCTTAAGTATTTTTTATTCGGGTTTCACTCAGATATTTGTTTGGAGATTCCCGCAGGAATTCCATTAATGATCATTTCAAGAGTTCCTTCTAGGATTTCCACAGGAATTAATTCTTAGATTCGTCCTGGAGTTCTTTCAGTGATTCTTCCAGGAGTTCTTTCTAAGATACAACTTTTTGAGATTCCTCTAGGTTTTCTCTGGATGTTTCTTATGTGAATCCTCAAAGAATTCATTTTGTAATTTCTCTATCTTCTTCCGGGATTCCTTAAGGAACTCCTTCTAGTTTTCCTCTAGGAGTAAATTTATGGGTTCCTCTCATAGTTTCTTCTGGTATTTCTCAAGGATTTTCTTCTAAGATTACACCAGAGGTGGCATCAGGGACCTCTCCAGAAATTTTACCCGGGGTATCTTCCGGGAATTTTTCAAAAGTTCTTTCCGGAATTTCTTCAGAACTTCCAGACTCCTGGAAAATAAGTCAAGGTTCTTCCAGGAGTTCCTTCCATGATTTGTCCAATAATTCATCCAGGATATCCTTCCGGGATTCCTCCAAGAACTTCTACTGGGATTCCTTGCAGATTACATATTCTGGAATTCATTCTGGAAGTTTCTTAAACTTTGCTCACGGAAATACTCCAGAAGTTTTTTTTATTCTTTATGAAAGTACTCCAAGACTTGCTCTTGAGTTCCTTATAAAATTCCTCCAACAGCTTCTTAAGGAATATCTCCAGCAGTTTTGTAGGGAATCTCTACACGAGCGATTTCAGAAATTCTTTCAATAGTTTCTTCCCAGATAAAAATCTGAAGACATTCCAAAAGGTTCTGGAGAAATCCTAAAAAAATCGTGAAGGAATCCCTGAAAAAACTTCTAGAATAATTTCATATGAATCTTCTGGAGGAATCTCGGAAGGAATTTCTAGAGAATTCCATGAAGGAATCTCTGAAGGAATCCCGTATGGAGTTACAGGAGTAATACTAGAGAGAACTCCTGGAAGTTCTGAACAAATCCTAAACAAATTGCTGGAAGAATCTCTAAGGGAACTCCCTTTGGTATCCCAGAAAGAACTTCTGGAGCAATCCTGAATTAATTTCTAGAGAGGAATTTCTGGAGGAATCCCAAGCAGAAATTCTGAGGGAATATCAGAGCAATTCTCGTAGGGATCTCGGAACGAATTCCTGGAATTCAGAAAGATTTCCTAATAAAATGGTAAATGACTAATTTTTTACCAGGAATAGTGCATTACGTAAAGCTAATACCATACAAATTTCATCAAAATCGGTTGAATATTGGTGGAGATATCGTTGAAACAAGAAATTTGCCATTTGAGAAGTTTGAGCAAACGAACGTTTTTAAAAATATCACTTCTTCACCGTTATAGCTCTAGAACCAAAAATACTGAACCGATTTCAATCAAAACTGTTCTGTATGTAAAGTATACATGTAGAAATATTGTGTAAAAATTTCATTCAATTTGATCTAGCCGTAATAAAGTTTTAGCCGCATATGTGGCACAAAGTCACAATAAGCAAAAATGTTTTTTTTTTGTATCATGACATTCAAACAGTTATAACTTGAAAAGTTTTCAAGCAACACTAAGAACAGTTTTTATAATGGTTTTACAGTTTCAAATGTTAATAAAAATCAGAACAGTCATGACAGTTGTACAAACAAAATAGTACACACGGAATAAAATGATTAAAAAGTACCTAAAATATGCCTTGAAGCGATTTGAGTTTTGAATACTAGAAAAACGTATTGAACCGATTTTGCGATTTTTTTTATCAGTTTATTGATACTCTGTTAAGAACTTCGAGTCAAATTTTCAGACGTCTTGACGAGTTACATCAAAATTATAACCTACACAATTTTTAAAACGGGTGAAAAAAATTGCTAAAATCTTATTAAATTAAATTTTAAAATTTTAATTTTAAAATTTAAATAAAATTTTTATGATATTAACAATATCTGCGCCAATATCAAACTGAATTTGTTGTCATTGTTATGGTATTAGCTACACCTTATATATTATTCCTGGTTAAAAAAATATTTGATTTTGTGAACGCAATCAAAAGCAATACATTATTTTCTGTGTCCAAATTTCATCGAATACAGTCTTTACTTCCCAGGTTCTAGTGCACCATAGAACATTCAACAAACGAAATGAAATGATTATGATGCAACAGTTTTTAGAATCATTGTCTCCTTATCAGCTAAACTTAAATGCTATTTACTTTTTTTCAACACTCGAACTATTTATAAACAATTCAGTTTTGGGGTGTCTATAAATTTTTAAACTACGTAACGGCAAATTATTCAACCTCAAGAAATTCAATTTCGTGTTCAGATGCAGCCATGCTGAGGGACGACGGAGTACACATTTTAGAGCGACACGGCTAAATGCTAATGCACACTGTGAACGCGCAGGCGCGAAAGAAGAAACACAAAGAAAGAGAAATGTCCCTTTTACTCACGGAATAATACATCGACATATTATTCCGTACGGAAAAACAACAACATGACTGACAGCATCGCATGACAGTGCCATCTGTTGGTAAATAGCTTTCTGGCTGCGAATTACTTATCAACTGCGAACGCTTAAGTAATTTTGATTGCATAAGTTTTACGTGAGCATTACTTGTCCTATCCTTTTACACAGTACTTATCAAGTGGAAACTAGCCAATACCGAGAAATCAAACGAGTTATGAACGCTGTTGTTGCAGCAGCATCGAGAGAAAGAGGGCGCGGCGGGAGAAAAAAAAAGTTAATGCATTATAAGTGCCGACAATTTCTCGTACCCCGCAGAAGGGTCGATCCTGGGTAGCCGCCGTGAATTATGCTGCTGGTAGCAGCGCTGCCGACTAGTAACTTGATACAGTTATTGCATTTATGCTCTTGTTTGTTTCGCCCACTTGCGCATTAGTTCAGACAGGCACAGGGCTCCCCATCTCGATAGGGTTTAGCGGCAGGCGGATGGAGAAATCTCGTCGTCGTCCGAAACCACGTCGGCCACCGCTGCTGGTTGGTCGCTGCTTCTATCAACCATGCGTCGTTGCGATGGTTAGCTCAACACTACCGGTGGCTGCTTGACGTCGTCGTCGTTGTAGCTGCAAACTCGATTACGTTCGGTTTAGCCCTTTAATACATACATATATGCATGGATGGAAGTTGGCCTGGGCCTTCATTCGTGGCCTATGATCTGGTGGTGTCATCAACATGCTGGTGGCATAATTCAGCTAGACATCGAACTTCATACATTGTTGTAGAGTATACCAAGGGGTATATGGACTGATTATGTACCTTCTTATGTTTGAAGTTGAGAAGCATCGAAATTTGGCTTCATTTAAGTCACTATGCTACAAATACTTTTTTCATTTATCGGCCATTTTAATTACTTTTTGCCTTTCTCGTACACTAAGTGTACTGGAAAGGCTATATGTTCACTCCAAAACTGACATTTCGATAGAAAGCCCGGAGGGTCGAGTCACATATACCAATCAACTCAGCTCGACGAATTGAGGTGATGTCTGTGTGTGTGTATGTGTGTGTGCGTATGTGTGTATGTGTGTATGTGTACAAAAACTCACATCACTTTTTGGCAGTAAACCTCAACCGATTTTAATGACCGACGGTTCATTCGACGCGTAATCTGGTCCCATTGTTTCCTATTGAAAATGGATCGGATCGGTGCAGCCGTTCCGGAGTTATGGCCATTTAGGTGTTCCGGACCGGTACCCCTGGAAGGGGCCAGACATGAAAATGCAACAAACCCATGCATGCGACCCATCAAATCACGGCATTTACGATTATCTGATGAACGGTAAGCAGGAAAATAGTCTCAGACCATATCTGAACCGGTAGTCTTCCGGAACCGGTTCTGGGTGTCCCACCGGAAGTGGCCAAATATCAAATTGAACATAGCCCATGCATGCGACACATCAAACAGTGGCTTTTTCGACAATTTGATGAACGGTTAGCAGGAAAATAGTCTCAGACCATATCTGAACCGGTAGTGTTCCGGAACCGGTTCCGGATGTCCTGCCGGAAGTGGCCAAATATAAAAGAGTACCAAACTCATGCATGCGACATATCAAACAGCGGCATTTTCGATAACCTGATGAAGGGTTACCAAGAAAACCGTATCAGACCATATCTGAACCGGTAGTTGTCCGGAAAGATCGCGGCTTTTTAATGGAGTTTTGGGCCATAAATAATGTATTATCGATATATTTGGTATGAGGAAGATGTCTGGAATCCAAAAATGGCGACTAGAATATCCAAGATGGCGGTCCAAAATTCAAGAAGCGGCTCAAAATTCAAAATCTTGGCTGTTTAATGAAGTTTGAGGCTCTAAAACTATTCAATATGAGTATATTTTTCGTAGGGAAAATGTCTGGACTCCAAAAATGGTGACCAGAACATTCAAAATGGCAATCCTTAATCCTAAATGGTGGCTTCAAATTCAAGATAGCGGTTTTTTTTCTTAAGAGTTTGAGGCTCAAATATTAAAAGCCAAATAAACGAAACGATTTCTGGTATCATGAAATGGATTTCTGTTAATTGTATATAAGTGCGATGTTCATCAACATTTCACATAAGGATTATTGCAATTGGGTTTCGATGGCACGAGAAAGGCACCATCACCGCTAGGTGGATTAATTAGGGTTTTTTCAAGGTCGTTACTTGTTGCCTTTCTCGTACACTAAGTGTACTGGAAAGGCTATATGTTCACTCTAAAAATGACTTTTCGATAGAAGACCCGGAGGGTCGAGTCACATATACCAATCAACTCAGCTCGACGAATTGAGGTGATGTCTGTGTGTATGTATGTGTGTGTGTATGTATGTGTGTGTGTATGTGTGTATGTGTGTGTACAAAAAACAACTCACATCACTTTTTGACAGTAAACCTGAACCGATTTTAATGACTGACGGTTCATTCGACGGGGAATCTGGTCTCATTGTTTCCTATTGAAAATGGTTCGGATCGGTCCAGCCATTCCGGAGTTATGGCCATTTAGGTGTTCCGGACCGATACCCCAGGAAGGGGCCAGATATGAAAACGCTCCAAACCCATGCATGCGACACATCAAACTACGGCATTTTCGATAACTTGATGAATGGTTAGCAGGAAAATGGTCACAGACCATACCTGAACCGGTAATGTCCCGTAACCGGTTCCGGGTGTACTGCTGGAAGTGGCCAAACATAAAAGCGGACTAAACCCATGCATGCGACATATCGAACCGCGGCTTTTTTGAAAACCAGATGAACGGTAAGCAAGACAATAGTCTCAGACCATATCTGAACCGGTTGTGTTTCAGAACCGGTTCCAGTGTCCCGTCGGATGTGGTCAAGTATAAAAGTGAACCAAACCTATGCATGCGACATATCAAATAGTGGCGTTTTTGATATCCTGATGAATAGTAAGCAGGAAAATATTCTCAAAACATATCGGAACCAGTGGTGATCCGGAACCGATTCCAGGTGTTCCACCGGAAATGGCCAAATATAAAAATGAACTAAATCCATGCATGCGACATATCAAACCGCGTCTTTTTCGATATCCTTGTGAACAGTAAGCAGGAAAATATTCTCAGAACATATCTGAACCAGTAGTAATCCAGAACCAGTTTCGGGTGTCCCGCCAGAATTGGCCAAATAAGAAACTGATCCAAACCCGTGCATGGAACACATCAAATCGCGGCTTTTTGGATAACCCGATGAACGGTTAGCAAGTAAATTGGCTCAGGTAACATCAGAAACTACTGGTACTGTTCCAGAATCGATTTCGGGTGTTCCGCCGAAAGTAACCACATATTAAAGGGAACCAAACCCATGCATGCGACACATCAAATCCTGGCTTTTTAGGTTTCTTGATTTATCAAAAAAAAGTTTCCGACAATATTTGGGACAACCGATACTGTTCCGCAACCGACTACGGGTGTTCCGCCGGAAGTGGTCAAATGTAAAGGAGAACCAAACCCATAAATTCGACACAAAAAATTACTTTTAATACCATTAGTGTGCCGAAACCGGTTCCAGGTGGCCCGCCGGAAGTGGTCAAATGTAGAACGAAACCAAACGCATGCACGCATCACATCAAATAACGGCTTCTTCGATAAAGCGAAGAACGGTCAGCAAGAAAATGGGTCACATTCAAGACTACCATTAGTGTTCCGGAATGTGTTTTGAGTGTCTCGCCGGAATTGACAAAATGCAACAATGAACCACACTCATGCATACGGTACAACAATTCGCGACTTTTTAGGTAAACTGATTCACAATTGGAGTCTCCGGTTAGCCTAGTGGTTAAGGTTATGGATCGCCAATCCGGATACAGCGGGTTCGATTCCTGTTCCGGTCTGGAAAATTTTCTCGACTCCATGGGCATAGTGTATCATTGAACTTGCCTAACAATATACAAATTCATGCAATGGCAGGCAAATAAAGCCCTTCAATCAATAACTAAAGAGGCAGGCCAAGTCCCAGTGGGGTCGTCGAGCCATAAAGAAGAAGAAGAAGATTCATAATTGGCATGGAACTAGTCTGAGACCACATCAGGATCAATCGGTACAATCCTGGAACTGGTTATGGGTGTCCTGCCGGAAGTGGTATAATGAGAAATTGAACCAAACCCATACGTGTGGTATCATAAAACTACGCTAATTCGACAATGATTGCTGTGAAATTACCGGGGTAAACTTTTAATTCGACAGACTAACTCTATTTTAGTTTTTGTTTAGATTTTCGGATTCGTTTTTGAACACAAATCCTACAGATGTTGTGGTAGTATGAATTGAAAGCTTGTTTATTTTATGATTGTTGGCTTCCGAAGTTCACTGTGGTTGATCACCAAATGGATCAGGTGTCGGATAGCACAAAATTTGAACTTCCGGAAGTAGCAGCTGCACGAGGAGCCGCTCCGGGTGTGAGTAACAGTACAATATCGGATCATTCGTGCATGGGACACGCTTTTATGGAAAAAATAAATCCTCGCTCCAGTCGACTTTTTGGATTCCATTTTAATCCCATATGAACTGTACAAAATTTCAGAGCAGGTGAAACTTTAATTTAGCGCAAGCGATTCAAAGTTTGCATAGGATTTTCTATAGGAAAAGTTACACTTCAAGACAAAAAAAATCCCAGAGCTCTTAATTCAAATCGAACAACGCATCTTGTATAAACATAATTTGTGAACTATTCCTTCGAAGACCACTGTATATCACTGTGGCATTTCATCATTTTTTACGAATTAAAAAGTGATTAATATGGGGTGTTTGACAGTACATCAAATAGCAGCTTTTTCGATAATACGATGATCGATTCGTAAAACCATATTTTAGACAACCAACCGGTAGTGTCCCGAAACCGGTTCTGGGTGTCCCACTGGAAGTGGTCAAACGTAAAAGTGATCCATAACCATGCACGCGATACATGAAATCGTGATTTTCTAAGTAACCTAATGAACATTAGCAATGAAATGGTCTCTATGCTTGTTAGACTCGGTAGTGCCCCGGAGCCAGTTCCGGATGTCCCACCGAAATTGTCCAAATGTACCGTGCGAGACATCAATGCACGTCTTTTTTAATAACCTGAGGAACGGTTAGGGAAAATTTGAATTTAACCGCATCAACCCCGAACAAAGGTTTTTGAATCCCTTTTTGCGTATAAAATTACTTGATCAAATTTTAATGGATTGATTGCGCTCGAATTTTGTAACCTATGATATGATAATAAAATATAGCCTAAAGTGTGCAGAAAAAACATTGGTGAAGGTCGTAAAGTGATCTGTGATTGTGTAAAAAGTTATATCTTGGCTTGTAAGAATCGTCTTGATATTGATCGGCTTCCAGTGTTAGTGAAGATGCTTAAGCAATCAACTGAGAAGTCTGATATTTTTCAGCTCTGCTTATACGTTGAACATAACGTCGGACTATGTGCCATCAATAAGTTTTAAGTCAATTCAATGATGGCTTTGATAAAATGCTTGCTTTTTTTATAAAGTATTTATCAGGATTCAGAACACTTTGGCTTACATCGACGGAAAGATCGTGAGAGCATATTCGACGAGAAAGGCACTATCACCGCTAGGTGGATTAATTTAGGTTATCTTTGTTATTTTAATAAGAAAAACCTCCAATTTCCGTGATTATGTTAGTTTTGTTATGGAACCTAACGTTCGAATTTTTTTCTGATTTTTTTACTTCAAAACATTGATCAAAATCGATTTTTTCGACTTTTTCAGTAAAGTAGCCCACTGTGCCTTTCGTGTGCATTATAGAGTATAAGTATCTTCGGAAGAACTGTCAAAAATATCAGAATGAACAACTTTCCAGAAGAAAGTTTTCTTCTATGACGCTTCTATAAAAAGCTAAAACTGATCTAGATCAGTTGCAACTTATCTAGATCAATTATTGGGTCACTAGATTTTAGTCAAAACTCTTACAAGACACTTCTCTAAAGACACCAAACCTCTAGGATGGATATACAATGCACTAGAGGTTTTGTCTGTCCATAACTGCGTTCTGCCCCAGTGTGCGCCATGAGCCTCTGGACCTGCCTCTGCTGCGATATCCTGAAGTGTGACATCGATGATGGAGTTCCACGTTGAAGGTCCAATGGATTGTCCACCATGTATGAATTATGCACAGCAGGCATCTATTAATGAATACCTGCAGCCGTCAGTATTCTCCAGTGATACACACCAGGTTTCACTAGCGTACAGCAGCACAGATTTCACGTTTGATTTGAAAATTCGGTCGGATTTTGGTGCGTTGACTGTTCTGAATTCGATACATTTCTTAAACTTGCCAAAGCAGCCCTCGCCTTTTAGATCCGTGAACCTATGTCGATCTTGGTGTCACCATCGGCCGCCGTTTGGGTACCAAGATAACCCTTCAGGAAAGGAGCCCAAGGAAGTTTTCTACATTCTTCACTGCTGGCCCAGCTACCGTAAGGCTGGAAGAGTTGACCGTGTTTACATCCAACAAATAGGTCTTGTTTCTTGTTGACATTAATGATGAGACCTGCCGCCGAAGAGCAATCAACAAGATCATCGAACTTAATCTGCTTATCAGAGCGCCGTTGAGTTAAGAGAGCAACGTCATCAGCCAATTCGAAGCCATTTAGGTTCATGGTAATGGGCTGCCACAAGCCACGATTTGGTTCACGATCAATCGCACCAGTGCTGTCATGGTAAACTCAGAGCTGGTTACTCAAGGTTTTCAAAGTGCTCTCGATACTGGCAAGACTTTCTTTGGAATGACGACGTCTACATTACACTTTCTGAAGAGTTTTTTTCAGGGAACCCGAAATTCTTCTGTCATTATCTTGGAGGAGACATAGTTACAAGAATTCGTTTTATGAGTTCAGCAAGAATTTCTCCAAAAAGACCTCCGAGTATTTTTCTAGAATGTAGTTCTTCCTATGTACTTCTTAAGCATTTTCTCCATGATTACCTCCAGGGACACCGCCAGAACTTCTAAATTGTAATTTCAAGATTTACCAGGATAATTTCAACCCGAAGATTGCTCAAAGGATCCTTTTTAATGCATTCCTGCCATGAATCTCTTTTAAAATTTCTCCAGGGGTTCTTTCAGAGATTCTTTCCGAAATTCCTTCAGACATTGTTCTTGGGTCCCTAGAAATGGTTCTTGGGAGTTTCTCAAGAAATTTCTCAAAATGTTCATCTTGAAACTAGTCCCCGGGTTCTCCAGAAAATTGAATTGTAGAGACCTTATGAAACACGCCTTATTCCGACTATCTCCTATATTCTGAAATAACTCAAGAACTACACACTCATAGCCTACTACAGTTCGGCCATCTTGACATTACACATCGTCCTCGATGTGATTCATCAGCCTAAAGCCTGTATCCGCAATAATCGGGACACAAAAGTATGGCTGTAGCTCTGCAATGAATCAGTATAATTGACCAAATAATTGACTGAGAACTCTTTGGTGTATGTTTATCATTTGTGCCAAATTTCATCAAAATCGATGCATTACTTGTAACTGTAGATGAAAAACAAACAGACGTGGTTTTAAGCATTTTGTACAATCATGACCAATTTTCATTCGCATAATAGATGGTTCTTTTAAGCTACAGTTCAAAGTTCTATGATGATAATTATGAAATTTCGTTAGCAGTTATGATACTTATAGATACACTTTCTTGCAACATTTCGTCAACTTTGATCAATTGGTTTGAAAGCTACTGTTATTAGGCCAAATTTGAGCAATTTTAATGTACATATTGCAGAGTTATAGCTGTTTTTCTGTGTCCCGATTATTGCGGATACAGGCATTATTGTCAGTCATCATCACGTATTCTCCAATGCTGTAATGCGCCTCCATACTTTATTCCTCGCTTCTCCAGACACCATAGCAGCTAGATTACAGTTAGCTCCTTCTATTTCATAGTTCCTCTTGCAGTCTTTCCAGTTCGAGAGTAATGCGTTAAGGTGAAACATTAGGAAATCCCATTGCAATTTTGCATACAAACTTTAGAGGCACAAATCTGACGAACCAAGCCGCACTTGTTTATCCTGGCTTTGTTCACTTGCAAAAAGAGGCAGCTTTTTCAAATCGAGAGCATTTGTTTATGAATTTTCAAGATTGCTGCTCTTGAAAACGTGAGTAGGGGACCAAGGCGGCCATTATGGCAACCATGTTTGTATTCTCTGAAGTTTCTCCTTAAGGTTTTTTTTTGGTTTTTGATTTTTTATTAAATAACGAAGCAACATTTTAAAAATCGGTTTTCGTGCATATGTAGAGTACGGATCAGGGTATTTTCTGATTTTATAACGCGGTAGAAAATGTTTTTCGTTTCTGCAGAAACCATTTTTAGTGAAATTTTGCTCAAAAATGGTTTCTGCAAAAATCAAAAACATTTTCTACCGCGTAAAAAATTCAGAAGCTTCCAGTTTCGCCTTAACGTCCAGCATTTATTTTCAAACTTGAATTTCGTCCTTCAATGGCCAGCTTAGTTTTCATACGTTCTAGTTCCGACCATCTTTTCCTATATTCTGAAATAACTTACGAACTACACACTCATAGCCTACTACAGTATGGAAGTTAATTTTGGGATTCTTTTAGAGAAACGTACGAAAATTCCTTCAATGATTTTTACGAAAGTGCGTGCATGTAATTGTTGTATTTCTTTGAACTTTTTTTTTTGGAACTTTCTCTTGAAATACTATCAGCATTTCTGTCAGGAGTTTTTCCTTAAGATATCTTCAGGAATATTTCCGGAAATTTCCAAAGAAATTATTCCAGGAAATTCTCCACGGGCTTTCCTAGGAGATCAACCAAAGATTTCTTTATGAAATGCCATTTTATTGAGATTCTTTTCACAGAGATTAGGAGATTTATTCAGAAATTCCTGTAAGTGTTTTTTTTTTAAAGAAATTCCGACTTTTTCCAGGAACCTTTTCAGGAATTATTCCATTTATTCAAGGACTTTTTCCAGGCATTTATTTAGAATTTTCTTCAGAGATTTTTTTTCATATATTTTTTTAATGATGCTTCAGATATTTCTCCGAAGATTCTCTCAACAATTCCTGTACAAATTACTCGATAATCTATTCCTAGGCATTTTTCTTGGTTTTATTTTTTAAATATCCTTCTATGAATACTTACAGTTTCTTTTCCAGTTCAAAGATTCTTCAAAAAAGTATTTTTTTTAGAAATTTGTTGACCGGTTTGCATTAAAAATCTTTCAAGTATTTACAAGGTTTCTTAAGGAGTTTCTTTAGGTTTTTTTTCCAGGCATTCATCATGGAATTCCTTGTAATGAAATGTGGACGGCGCCTTTCATGCATTTATGTCCAGGAATCTTACCAAATTACAGAATTTCTTTTAGAAATTTCCAAAGACATCATCAGTAAAACTCATTAAGAATAGAAAAGCATCTTCCAAAACCCTGGAAGAATATCTAACCAACTCCTACGAGAATCTTTGAAAACTTCCCAGGTGTTATTTTTGCTGGAACCACACAGGAGCAATTTCTAGAAAAATCCTTGTAGGAATTCGTGCCTGACGAGATTTCTCATAGAACTCTTGAAGGAGCTCTTAAAAGAGTTTCCGAGAGAATAATTTTTGACGGATTTCCAAAAATTCCTGAGAAAATCCGAGCAGCAATTTCTAAAAGAATCCTGGAAGAATTCAATTTTGAAGAAATCTTCAGTAGAATTTCTCAAGAAATCTCAGAAAGCAATGTAGTCTTGCATGAATCTCTAGAAAAATATCTGAAGAAATCCTCGGGAAATTCTTGACGTAATCCCAGCAGGAATTTTTTAAGAACTTCGGGATGAAGTTCCTAAAAAACTCCTGGGAAAGCCTTTGTGAAATTCCAAGTAAAATTCCTTATTTTATATATTTTTTTTAATTTGATTTCCTGCAGTGTTTCTATTGATACCTGGGGTCTTTTTCCGAAGAAATTCTGGAAGGAATGCTTGGGGAGACGGCTTAATTAGCTTCTTTGAAGATATCCAGAAAAAAAAACTATAAAGATGTCTATTTCGAAAGGAAATCCTGTAGAAATTCTAGGAAACATATCTGAATAAGTTCTTCCAAGAATCCAAGATATTCTTTGAGCCATTTTTGAAGGAATGCCTACATTTTTTGAAAACCTGTAGGAGATCCTGAAGGAACCTCTACATAAATTCCTGTAGGATTTTGTGAATGAATCACTGTAGAAACTTCAGGACAAATTCTGGCGAGAAATTTTAATGAAATCCTCAACGCAATTCCTAAACAAATCTCTGGTGCATCCTATAAAACCGATACGAATTTCTGCAGCAATTTCTGGGATTTTTTTTATTTTGAAGAAACTACAAAAAAAAAACTACAAATGAAATGTGTAGGGCATTCTGACGCAATCCCTGTAGAAAATTCGGGAGGAATTCCTGGATAAAAAAAGGTATGCCAAACAAATCCACTGAAGAATTTTTAAAGTAATTTCTGTCGAAGTTTCAGAAGGAACCCTTGGATAAATTTCTTGGGAAATTTTTCTTCATGTAGCTAGTTTTAGAAGCAGGTTTAGGTGCAAAAATCTCCGGGAAATTTTCTTAAGGATTTCTACGAGGTGTTTCTGAATTTTTGAAGGATTCCGTGGAAGATTTTCCAATGAAGTGGAGAACTTTCTGGTGGAATTATGTCCTTCGACTTTCTAAAGGAATCGCCGGAAATATTTCTAATAGAATACGTGGATTGTTTACTAAGAGAACATCCGTATGGAATTTTTGAAGAACTAATGGGAGAATATCTGAGGAAACCCATGGAAGCTTTCTAGAAGAGTTCTTGGGGAAGTTCGATTTCTGAAGAAATCCTTAGTAGATGTTCTAAAAGAACTTTTGAAGGAATCCGTGGAAGAATTTTTAAAAGTAATCTCTGAAAGATTCAGAGAGAAATTTTTAAAGAAATTTAAAAATGTATTAAAAGGCAAGCTTTCCAATTTATTTCTAGGATAATTTCTAGAAAACATTAAAGAGAACTCCAAAAGAAATTATGAATTTTCTGAGGCAATCTTTGGAAGAATCTCAGAGAAATCTTAGAAGCCGAACCTGGAAGATTTTTTTTATTCAAATTATCTGGGAGATTTTCTAAAGGAATCGTTTTGGGAAGTTATGTTCAAATACCACGACGGTTTTTACAGGTATCGATTGAGGACGGTTTTTACAGGTATCGATTGAGGAATTTATGAAAATATCCATGATTTTTTTTTCCAAATGGATCCTTTGATAATTTTCTGGAGGGAGCTCTCAACCCTTTGGAACCGGATAGTTTCGCTACCTAAGGGTTAAGGGATTTCTGATTTTGTAGATGAATTTTTGAATCATTTTTTACAAGATTTTCTAAAAACTGTATTTATTCTTTTAAAAAATCCTTATAAATCTTTGATATTTTTTCAAAGAGTCCATAGAGTAATTTTCGGAGAAAATTGTGGAGTAATCCTAAAACTGTGTGGGTAAACGTATTTCAAAGTACATTATAAGTCATAAATGATCAAAATTTCATTGCATTTGGTCCATTGAATCCGGAGATGTAACAGCTCAAAGATGGCTATCGGATTATTATACCTTTTTCTACAATCTTTTTATCTTTGTGTACAATAGCCCGATCTTTTTCAAATTTGAATAGTAAAATTTGAGAATATTTGATGCCCTTTTCGAAAAGTTACAGGTAGTTGAACATTTTTTGAAAAGTGAATTGTCCCAATTATTCTGACTATCTCTTGTATATAACAAGGCACGGTAGATATTGGTAGAGGGTCCATATAACAGTATGTAGAAGATGACGAGTTTGATTCCTGGACGGTCCGGGAACTTTTGGTAATGGACTTCCTTGAGCATAGAATCTGATAATACTCGTGCCTAATGAAGACATAAGTATTAATGCTAACATAGTCATTGTCAGAGGAAGCTCTCAGTTAATAACTGTGGAAGTGTTCATAGCTCACTAAGCTGAGAAACAGGCTTTATCTCAGTTGGAACCTGGCGCCAAGTAGAAGAAGGTGACGTTATCTATTGACGTACGAAGAAACACTCCCATTTTGAAATATCAGCTAACACGTACGCCAAGTATGCAAGCAACATGTGTTCTGTTCATTGACGCAGTTATATCGACACCGGAAGTAGCAGGCATCCGTTCCATTCACAAAGCCAAACTTTTCTGTAATCTATTCACGCCGTACTACCAATCTCCCGGAATCCCGAAAACTCGTCAAACATCCGCCCGTATTGATTATTTTCATTGCAAAGGAGATTCTCCTTCGGCGCGGCGCAGTCCCATTCTGCGAGGATCCCTTCAATATAAAAAAAAAACGGAAAACTTATCCGCTGAAGAAAAGTTCGCATTACTTTTTATTCCGCACTCGAAAAGTTGCCCTGATCCGGCTGGATTTGGGTTCGATAAAGTTTGGCTGGATGTGAGAGGTGGCGGGTCGAGATGCGTCGTCGTCGTTGTCGGTGTCGATTCCATGAGAGACAGACGGGTAACAACACCCACATCACGTGTCGTAGAACATTTGTACTTTTCCTTTGGGGCTGTCCATTTATTACGTAAGGCAATTTTCTCGATTTTTCGACACCCCCACCCCCCCTTGTAAGATTTTTTGTATGAAAGCCCAAATATTTTTGTATGACGCGTAAGATTTCTCAAACCCCCCCTCCCCCCATAAACCCTTACGTAATTAATGGACGGCCCCTTTCTCGCCTCATCGTTTCCTGCTTTCCAATCACTTTCACTCACTTGTCGTCTCAAGTCTGGAAATCCTGCTCAATATCCTCAGCCGGTTCGCTTACAACTCAGCATCTGTACGTGCAATGCGCTGTGGGTGGGGTTGGGGATATACTAGAAGTAGATATTTCATGATCTCATTGAAATCGCTGTCGAAATGGCTGACGAGCTGCGAAATTAAAGACGAACGTCCGCTGTAACACCGCCTGAAGGATATTGCCCAATGAAGAAGGAAAATGCTGAATCAATACCAGCTGTGCGAATGCCGGCAAAAGTTTTCCTCATTCAATGACCCGCATGGGTGCCGTCAATTTGCCTACGTAGCTGAGCTTGATGGATTCGGACGTCAGCCGTATATTCTTCCATTTCGCCCATAACATCGGTGAAGGAAACTTGCTCCTTCGAGGCAAGACTCTCCCCTTCTCTTTCTCTGTGGCCATTTCCGACAGGGAGGAAGTTGCGCCCGATGGGCGCTAACAAGAACTGTCAGCAACGGTCTCGTGGCATTCCAAGTGCTGCCGCACCGTAGCGTGTAGCTGTCTCATTATCGAAAAAATAGGTTTGCCCTTCCCTTCCGCTGCTGGCTCTGGCTGACTGACTGGTCGGGCGCCATTGACGGCGGCCCATTTCGGATATTCAAGGTTTCCGGACGACCGGGTGGGCGCGCAAACATCATCGTCGTCATCGGCGGCGGCGGCACAGGCAGCGCGTCAACCTGGGTGTGAGAAAATCGACATCCAACACTCTTGAACCACGTGAAGTAAGCATTCTTTGTGTGGATATTTGCTGTTGGTGGATTGTGGTGCTAATAAATAAGCAAACAACGGTGAGAACAAAGAGCCTACAGTGCCGGAATGGCGCGTTTCCTTGGAGATGAGGTAATATATTGCTAAAAGAAAGTATTGAACTTGGTATATTGGAATGTTCTGTGGGGCAATGACATCATTCTGCAAATTTCCTTCTGTTATGGCAAAAAGAAGATATTATGTAATAAATAACAAACTATGCCATACAATATGCCATATGTTTTCCTTGTTTGAGAGGTAGCGTCCGAAGTTATTAACTAAGAGTTTCTTCTGCCAATGACAATTTTGCATGCGAATATCATGTGATAGGTGCGAAGATGCTCTACGCCCAAGGAAGTCAAGGAACTTTCCATTTACAAAAAAAATCTCGAACCGACCAGATATCGAACCCGTAATCCTCAGCGTGATCTTCGCGATCTCTTGCGTTTACCATTCCAGATATATGGGGCCCTAATCCACATAGTATGTGAGCGGCACTAAAATTGCTCTAAATATCGTATTTTTTTTACCGAAAACGACAATTAAGCACCGCATTCAAAATTTAATTAAAGGGCACCGTCCATAAACTACGCAGATTCATTTTTGGTCATCATAGACCCCCTTCCCCTCGTAGACATTTGTCCTCGAATTTTCGAGATTCGTGTGGACCGCAGGTTGTGATACAAATGAGGAAGTGCTTTTGAGCTCTATGCCCATGAAAGTCTATGAAATTTCCTTTACGTAAAGTTCCTGAGTCTTACAAGAATCGAGAATCTGTCACCCTTAGCATGGCCTTGCGGAATACCCACGCTTTCACAGCTGTGGCTATGGGGACCGTTCAATAACTTAGTTTTTAGGAGTACTATGTTGAAGATGGATGCAGTTCTACTCTACCAAAACAATTCTTTAGGGCAGGTTGGGGTGCAAAAGTGTAATTTTGATCGAGGTGCAATCAGTTGCAGGTTACAGGGAATTTTGTGGAAGGTTGTTGATAGGAGATTTGAAACTGCCATGTGGAGTTTCAGAAGGATTTAGGTGGATTAAAGGATACTTTCAGGAGAGCTTCAGGGGATTTCAAAGGGGTTTCAGAGAGATTCCAAGATGTTTTCGTAGACAATTGGACGTCACTTTTGAACACTTTATGATTCGAAACACAGTGAAAAACATAGTGGTCATGGAGCAAGACAGATTCCAAAATTTGCTCACGTCAATATTTTCGCGAAACTGTGAAAATCAAGACTAAAAACTTTAAAATGTGGAGTGTAGTGAAGCGTTTGACAACGTCGGATGAACTGCAGTGTATCGGGTCGCTGTGCGATGCTGCGCTGGGCGATTCTCATAGAGAAGCAAAGTCCGAATTCCTACACATCCCTGAAGAGAAAAAGCCCCATGGAGTGACAATTAATCTCTTACCTACGTCACTCCCGACGAAGGTTTTTAATATTCAGATTTTGTGTATGTGCAATTGAGTAAAATATGTTTAGTATTGCTGTGAGTATAAGACTTCTTCTTCTTCTTGGCGTAACGTCCTCATTGGGACAAAGCCTGCTTCTCAGCTGTTCTATGAGCACTTCCACAGTTATTAACTGAGGCTTCCTCTGCCAATGACCATTTTGCATGCGTATATCGTGTGGCAGGCACGAAGATACTCTATGCCCAAGGAAGTCAAGGAAATTTCCTTTACGAAAAGATCCTGGACCGACCGGGAATCGAACCCGTCACCCTCAGCATGGTCATGCTGAATACCCGTGCGTTTACCGCCTCGGCTATATGGGCCCTAGCAAGACATAAGACACTCATTGTATATTAAAAATCCATCGTTGAGAGTGACGTAGCTAAGGGATTAATTGGTACTTCATGAGCCTTCCACTTCAGGGATGGGGCACAGGCATTTTCACTGTGTCCCGGCTAACAGCCATAGCGTGGTCCCATTGCGCCCTTTGCAAGCATTCAGGATAGCTCCTCACGACATTTAGACATTGTTAATTTGCTTAAGTTTGTAGTTATCCATTTTTTAAAGTTTCTTTATTAAAAAACAGTATTTTAGTGTTAGAAATATATTTCCTTCGATTTTGTTTTTTACATAACTCTACCAAAATTTTCTTTTGAAGCTAAATCAAAATGTTTCTCAGACTATCTGTAAGAAAATTTCCAGCAATCATAATACAAACCATGGACATGGAGGAATTTCTGAAGGAATTTCTACATAAGTTTTTGTTGGAATCTGTGGAAGAAATCCTGCTGGAATCACTGGATTAAATAATGCAAGCATCTCAGGAGGAATTTCTATTTCTCCACTTCTGGAATTTTCCCAGCGATTGCTGCAGGGATTCCTCCAGAAATTCCAGGCTGAATTCCGCCAAGAATTCCTCCAGGAACTTCTTCAGGGATTTCTTCACGATTTTTTCCAAGAATTCCTCCAGGGATTCTTTCAGAAATTCCTTCAAGGATTTCTCCAGGAATTCCTCCAGAATTTGCTCTAGAAATCCCTTCAGGAAATTCTATAGGGATTTTTTATTCAGAAATTTCTTCCAGAGTTCCTCTAATTCGTCCAGTAATTGTTTCAAGAATTTCTCTACAGATTCCTTCTGGGATTCCTCCAGCAATTTCCATAAGAATATCTCCAGGAATTTATCCAAGAACTCCTCCGTGAATTTCTCCAGGAATTGCTCCTGGACATCCTTCAGAAATTATGTCAGCAATTTCTCCAGGAATTTCTTGCAAGAAGTTCTCCTGGAATTTATCAGGGATTCCTCCCGATATTTCTACAGGAATTTCTCCAAAGAATCTTCAGGAATTACATCAGGGATTCCTCTAGGGATATTTCCACGAATTTCTCCAGGGATTTTCCCAGGGATTCCTCCAGGAAATCCTTCGAAGATTCTTCCAGTAATTCCTGCATGGATTCTTACATGAAATGCTTTAGAAATTTCTTCAGAAATTCTTCCAGAAAATTATCCATGAATATCTTCAGGATTTTTTAGAGATTCTCCAGGAATTCCTCCAGAAATTCCTCCAGAAATTCCTGCAGGAATTGCTTCAGGGATTTCTCTAGGGATTTCTTCATAAATTTCTGCGAGGATTCCCCCATGGATTCCTTAAAGAATTCCTTCGAGGATTTCTCCAGGAATTCCTCCAGAAATTCCTCTAGACATTCCACCTGGAATTTGTCAGGGGATTTATTCAGAAGTAGAAAAATGAAGGAAATAGAAATAGGTATAAATCTTCCAGAATTCCTCTAGAGATTTCTCCAGAAATTAATCCAGTAATTCTTTCAAAAGATTGCTCCAGGAATTCCTTCAGGATTTCCTCCAGTAACTCCCACAAGCATAGATCTAGAAATTCCTCAGGACATTCCTCTAGGATTTTATCCAAGATTTTATGTAGGAACTCCTCTAGAAATTCCTCCAGGAATTACCCCAGATTGTTTTCCAGGAATTACTCCAGGAATCAATCCTGGACATCCTTCAGAAATTATGGGAATTTCTTCAGAAAATATTCAAAAATTTTAGGAAAAAAATCCGGATGATTACCTGCCGGAGGAATAGTAAAAGCTCCTCAATTTATTCACATAAATTGTTCGTAAGAACCTACCGCATCTTAGTGCTTCTTCTTGTTCTTTGTGGCTCTTCGTCCCCACTGGGACTTGGCCTGCCTCGCTTCAACTTAGTGCTCTTTGAGCATTTCCACAGTTATTAATTGAAGGGCTTTCTTTACCTGCCATTGCATGAATTTGAATATTGTGAGGCAAGTACAATGATACACTATGCCCAGGGAATCAAGAAAATTTTCTCGACCGGAACGGGAATCGAACCCGCCGTCTCCGGATTGGCGATCCATAGCCTTAATCACTAGACTAACTGGTGACCCTAGCGCTTCTGAAAGAGAATTAAATTCCCTTTCCTAAAAGTGCTCGTTTGGTTCTCTACGATGAGGAATTCGATAAGAAAAAGTGAAAAAAGTAAACTTTTCCTATGCTGCGCCATGGCAAATTTCGACGGAATCACTCTTTTCACAGGGTTCTCGTTCCAGCCACCAGAAAAAAGAGTGATCGTTAGCTTCCGAAAAATAAGCCTATAGGAAAGTTAAAAAAGATACATTCAGGAACCAGAAAGCTATCAAGGGATTCTGTCAGGAATCCCTCCAGCAGTTTCTTCAGATGTTTAGTCGGGGATTCCATTACGAATTCTTACAATAAGCGAAACAATAAGTCCTCTAGGGATTCTTCCAAGCAACACAAATGCCACAAAACAGTCATGGCAGCGCAGGTTTTGGTTGCGTAGAAGTAACTGTGACTTACTTTATGCATAAAGTGCTTTCAGACAGTTTTCCAGGGAATCCTTCAGGAATTCACCCAGAGAAGACTCTTTCAGAATTATCTCAGGGATTCCTCCCGGAATGTCTCTAGAAAATGTACCAGGAATTCTTCTAGAAATTCCTTCTTGAATTCCTCCAGACATTTCTTTTTGAATAAATTACAGTATATTTTTCAAAAATTCCATTATTTGAGAGTTCTCCGGAAACACCTGCAGGAAATTCTTCAAGAATTTGACCAGACATATCCTTCAGGAATTCTCGCATGAACAACTCTATGGTTTGCTCCAGTGATAGTTTCACTGAAGATTGCTAATAGGCATAGGCAAACTGGATGATTAATTACTGATAGAACTCCAGCTAGTCATGAAAGACATTATGTAGACATTAGGGAAAACAAAATTCTGACAGGTTTTCACCATGTTTTACTGGAAAAAAAATGTTAAAGGAAATCATGAAGAAAATTCGGGGTTAGTCCTTAAAAGAGTTCGTTATTTCTAAAAGAGTTAAGCTATAATTTCTTGCGAATGTTTTGTAGATATTATCAAAAACAAAATTCTGAGTTTCAGTTGGTTTTGCGAGGTTTCAGGGAGCATCAGGGCTTAAGAGAACTACCCAGTGGTCTTAGAGGGGTTTTGGAAGGATATTAAGGGATTATCGGTGCAAATAGCCTGTGCGTCACACAATTCCAAGTTACTGTTTGACACTGTACATTGGTTCGGTATTTTCAACAAACAGAAGAAACACTTATAAATTGTCGATCCCATATCTCAGGATCCTAGTTACTTAGAAAGTTAATGGCTTTTGGAAACATATTTGGTTGATTAAGGACTTACATATAGTGGGCCTTTGAATTCTAAATTCCACCACTAAGAGGCGGTAGTAAGCATGTAAATTTTATATCTCACCGAGCTGCTTACTTAGCAACGCAGAGTTTCGGTCAAATTGATTGGAAAGCTAAGATCTTACGGTTGATAGGCCAATTGAAGTGATATTCCGCCACAAGATGTAGCTAGTGATGGGGTCTCCAGTTAGCCTAGTGGTTAAGGCTATCGATCGCCAATCCGGAGACGGCGGGTTCGATTCCCGTTCTGGTCGGGAAGATTTTCTCGATTCCCTGGGCATAGTGTATCATTGTCCTTGCCTCACAATATACAAATTCATGCAGTGGCAGGCAAAGAAAACCTTCAATTAATAACTGTGAAAATGAAAATACTCAACAACCACTAAGTTGAAGCGAGGCAGGCCAAGTCCAAGTGGGGACGTGGAGCCATAAAGAAGAAGAAGAAGAAGAATGTAACTAGTGATCTAAGCATGCACATAATAATACATTTGTACACCAGAATCCGGGTAACTAAGAGAGATGAAACCTTAGTCATTCGCTTCAGGTATCTGTAGGTCGGCTCCAGGCCCTGGAGTCCAGAGGCATATTCTCCTCCATCCGAAAAAAAAATGGGTCATTTCAGCCATGGGCTTACAAATTATAAACACTATGGATCCCGGGAGATCCTAATGATCCATGCAAATTTCAAAGAGTTTCTATTTCATCACAAAGGGTTTCAGAGGACTTTCAAAGGACTTTAGGAATCGTTTAGGGCATCTCGATGGGTACAGCTTGCCTGGTGGGTTGGTTAAAACACATGAGGATCTGGAATTGAATCCCATTCTCGGCAAACTCCCTAATTATGGCTTTTCCCATCGAAAGGGAAGTGAATCCGTGGTGTTGGTGTTTCAAGGGGTTTTCAAAATGTTTCCATAGACTTCGGGATGTTCTAGATGGTTAGTAGGGTGTTCCAGGGATCCAGGGTTCCAGTGTATAATAAGGGAGTACAAAAGGAGTTTTCGGTGAATTCAAAGGGGGGTTCGAAATGTTTTAAGGGTTTCAGGACGATTCAAGGGAGCTTCAGAGTTGACGCGTGTGATACATTAAACCTTTGCCGTATCATGTCATGGCGTGACATGCCAACATGGAAGTTTTTTTTTCTCAGCTTAGTGTTCAATGCGCATTTCCACAGTTATAAACTGAGAGATTTATTTACAAATAGACCATTTGGTAGTCGAATATCGTATGACAGACACAAAAATTCTTCAGGCCAAATGCCAAATTACCATTACGAAAAGTTCCTGGACAGACCGGTAAGCATACCCAGACATCTTCAGCATGGTCAATTTTTAATGCTCCAGTTAATATGGCCCGTCCAAACAACTTAAACCTAAACCAATCGATGCCCCACTCTTTTACGTACAATGGTGCTGGGATTATACGTACCTCAAACTTGTTTGTTATAGCGATTTTGTGTTCAAACTTGCTAACTAAAAGCGAATTACGCTTTTTCAACCAATTTAGGCTAAGGCAAAACAGCTTACGTAATCTTTGTTTGATTGATTATAAGCCAGATTAGCTACTCACTTATCGCGCGTGTTGAAACTCCACACCTTTTGGTAAACACATTATACCGAATCATCTGCTGCAATGACGCCTGTCCTGTCACAGCGAATCATCTACCCAATTTAAGCTGCCTGATGCAAGTAATCACTCACTTTAAATTCCACCAATTTCTATCGCCTTGACACGGTTTTTATCATTCCACGCCTTGAGTGGCTCACCCGCTTGACTACTGCGCCTTGTTGCTATTTTTTTCCCGAACCGTACGTAATTCAATTTCATCGATCAAATCGGCAATGAGACAAATCACCCTTGTCAGTCCGGATACCTACCGGTTTCGTCCCCACCTCTCCGGGGGTAATCGTCCCACATCAAACTAAAGTGGAATGATAGTCAATCCGCCGCAGGACCACCCTCCGAGTCTAATTCGCGATAATCGCATCGATTGAGAAAACACATGAGCCTTATCAGGTTGAACCGTTCGGTTCGTTTGCGTGACGCCGCGCCGCGTACCTCCTACCTACCTACGGGTGTGCTTGGTGGACGAACGGCGCAACAGTGGGACGGCATTTCTACAGAAATACACTGATATATATAGAATTACGCACAAACCAATATCACCGGGTGCTATCCGTCCGAAGGTTCGTTATCGTTCCGGGAGTTCGCCAACCAGCGCAGCGCAGCGCTGCGGACGGGGTCCAACATTATTGATATTGTGGAGCGTCGTCGTCGTCGTCGTCGTGGATCGTGGTGTGATTCGAACGGAGCAAATAGAAAAAAAAAATCACGGCTGAGGCCTTCCGTTCGTCGGCTGGCAGGAGTGGCGCACTCAAGTGATTTGGTGGGACAGTTGTGGGTGTATTCTAATCTACAGAGATAAAGGTGAGTAAATTTCCTGTCAATCAATCGTGCTGAATGCGATGCGACAAGCCCAAATATATATTGGTGGTTACAGCAATTTTGGATATTGTATATTTCTGAGAAACAAATCTATTTGTGTAAACTGACTGGTAGGACTATTTATTGAATCAAAGGCCTGAAAACTTAAGTTGTAACAATTGTTTATTGTTTTTTTTTATGTTTGGTTAAACAAGTTGGTTAAAATGCGACTTTATGCTTACCGTGCCTAGGAATGAATAGTTAGGGGAGGTCTAATTAAAACCTAATCGCTTTCGGAGCCTATGGAGTACCATCGCAACCTCCACAATATTTTACCCTGACTGCGCTAACCGGAGCGAAGGTGCAGTGGACCTTGTATTTCTACAATCAGCTGCCCTTCCCAAGTAACACACAAGTTATACAAAAGTTACGACAGAGCAAGTTTTGGTTGTATAGAAGTTTATTTTACGTTATTTCAACACAATGTTGGAATTACGTAAAATAAACTTCTATACAACCAAAACTTGCGCTGTCGTAACTCTATTATAACATGTGTGTTGCTTGGGTTCTTTAGCCTCAAACTTGAGGATAAACAAAGGTTGGATTATGAAGATGTTGTTGATTAGTTTAAAATTTTAACCTCATGCGATTTTCCCAGTGTATTCTGTGCAGGGTTGTTAATAGTCATCGTAGCTGAAGCACAATCACTGACGACGACGGGCAATAAAAAGTTTGCGTCACTGAGTCAGCAACTCTTGAATATTTTTCTTCGTACACCGTCAGTCAGTTTGCTGGTCGCGACGAAAAAGTTTTGCCGTTTCTCTTTGTTGGCATTTTCGTTGAGTGGCTTGCACCGAACAGGGCAGGCAGACAAATAATCAGCCTCACGGGAATGGCTGATCAGAAAAAAAATGCAAACATGAAACACGTCTCATTCAGAATCGAACCAAAAACCTTCGGATTGGCAGCACTACAAGCATACCATCAAAGCTAATTCAACTGCTCCGACAGATCGAGGTTAAATTGTCAATAAAAGCTTGACTCGTCTTTCGTCTGCAATCGGTTGCCATGTGACGAAAACGTGTTCGTTTTTCGTCGTTGCAAAAGGAGACAAAAGAGAATGACGAAAACTGAAGCTCCCTGTTTTATTTTCGGTTCTTCCTCGTCGTGGTTTCTTTGTCGGTCGCTGATGATGATGCAAGTGACGGAGTTTTATTTGCTGACAAACTTTTTTAATTTTTCGTCGTTGGTCGGTGACGAAACAGATGGTTACCAACCCTGATTCTGTGTATCCTCGTGTTTGGCATTTTCCATTTCATACCGTGTTGGTTATATTGCTGCTGTTCCTTGTAGTGCTGTGATTGTAAGGAGTTCAATCTTGCCTAGTTCGGGTAGTGGCTACGACTAGGATAGCTCAAATCAATTTTAAACATAAAAGAACAGCAATGATCAATCTTTGCAGAATTATGCAAAATAGTACAGCCCGAGTGACTTTAGACTTTATTTTTGTAAGAGGAATTTCTATCTAAGAAACCTTGTGAACTAGGTGTTTGCTACTTTCAGTAAAAACGATATGGCCGACTCACGTATCATGCCTCGAGCATGTGTGCTTGTTAACAACGCAATCGTTGCTAGGTACACTCATATCTGAACTAACTACCAGACATGTATGTGATAAGATTTCGTTGACCAATTGGCTTGTATCAGATGAAGAGTCTTCGTCTGATCATCGCTTCATCATTTATGAACACTTGAATGTTACTCGAATGCGTGTAATCAGTACCTTTTACCTTTGTACCTTTTAATTCCGCCCTATTTTGCTTATCAAATGGTGGTCGAAATACGTGTATCTGTCAAACGATAAGCAAAATAGGGCGCTTAGAATGTTTGAAAAGTCGGTACAAGAACTGTTACTTCGTTTCAGGAATCCCCGGTCAATCAACTGGGATCACTTAACTCATTCTGTTGCAAATTCCCAAAAAATGACCACGTGGTTTATGGACAGCCCCTTATTGACGGAGTTTGCATAAATCTGCATCAAGAACGTTATAAATCAGAGTGCTCGTAAGTAGCACTACCTACTCTTGCACAAGTTGAAATAAGCTTAAGGCGGTTCTTTAGCATTCTTGGTAGAGATCAACTAGGCGGCATTGAGAACGTTAAAAATATGAGTACTCTTGATTTACTCTTCTACCTTTTGCATGAATTGAAAAGAATTTTAGACAATATTATGGTAATGTTGTTTAAAACCACTGATAATTCATGACTTCTACGTAGATTCCAACGGAAGCCATTTTGAGAAAAGTAATGAATAATGCTTTCGTGACCTGAATCAATAATTTTAAACATTACATTATTGCAATATTTCCAAAGCGCGTTGCAGTTTTGCAAGTATCTTGCAACATATATACGATACATTTCGCATGGCAGTAGACAACCTTACACTACAGAAATAATTAGAATTTGTGTTAGAAACTCAACCCGATTATAATATTGTATCATTTTATTTGCGTTTTTTCTCAACTAAATTCAACAACCAGCATAAAAGCTGCAGCAGCAACAGAATCTAGCATTCTTAAGATCGTTTTATCGCTCACTTGAAGAGCTCTGCAATTAGAATTCGCCTAGAGAACATTTAAATCAGTTCTCCAAGACTCTCTCAGGATGGGCCTCTTTAGTCTTATATCGGGTTTATGGTTGGTTTGAGGTAGTAATGCAGAGCAATTTGATTTATGTTTGGTTTTAAAGATTAGGCGTTGAAGAATTCTTCAACAGCATGACAAAATTAATTTTGTTGCTTGGGATTATATCCTTCCAACGCAGCCGACTCAACTTAAAAGTGGGTCAAGCAATCGCTAGAACCGAATCGATAGATGAATCAGTGTATCAAAAAAATGTCCGTACAACACTCTTTTTGAGAAAAAGTCAGCTAAAATATTTGTTTAATTCTTTCAACAAAGAAATATGTATTTTTTAATGTTACGTATTCAAAATAATTTTATTTTAGTTACTTTTATTTTAAAATTATTTTACTTAATATACCGTCAAACGGGGTTACTTGCAACAGCGGTGTAACTTGCAACACGATGGCATACACTAAATGTGAAGTATTTTCTAATAATAATGAAAACTAGTATGCCCTTCTATTTCGGTTATAGAGATTATGTATACCAAGGATCGATTTAGTGGAAAAAATAGTTTTGTTTCTTTGTTTATTGTTTAGCTACACTGTTAAAACGGTTTGCTCATTTTATGCCATAAAAACAAGTATGAAAATCGTGTTTCACCTCTCCCCTATGGTAGGTGCGATAAGTCTGATGAAAGTTTCAGACCTACCAGTTTGACCTCTTCTTTCTGAAATACTTAGAAGGCCTTGTCGATTATCACATCCGTGATGTTCATCCGGCCAACGTGCCTCTTCATGTGAACCAACATGCCTACCACTCTGGTAAGTCCACTGTGGCTCTTTTACACAAAGTTGTTCATGATATCGAGAAAGCATGCACTCAGAAGCCATTTTGCTTGGGTGTTTTCTTAGATTTCGAGGGTGCTTTTAATGCCATATTGGAAGCCGCATTATATCATGGTATATCTCCAATGATTTCCAATTGGATTTACCAAATGCTCAAAAACCAATAACTCTTCTCGACTTTGTGTCAAGCAGCAATTAAGAAATTGAGTGTTTGTGGATGACCTCAAGGGGGAGTCTTGTCACCATTTTTGTGAAATCTCGTGGCAGATACGCTACTGAGGCAACTCAATAATAGTGGTTTTATTACTGTTTTGCCGACGACTACCTGACGAAGTATATATAATGAATTTACACAACTGTGTCACAACTATGAATGTCTTGTGTGGTGGCAAAAGGGTGAATTGAGTACAATTAAATTAAAATTAGGCTATCGCCAAAGAATGTACTTAATGGCGATGTCGGGAGCACTCTCTTCAACTTCCATGGCAGCGCTCGAAGTTCTCTTTGACGTTGGTCCACTACACTTTCAATTTAAGTAAGTAGCACTTTCTTGCACTTATCGTTTACGGGTACTCAGTCTACTAGAGAAAACTCATGTGAACCACAGATCAACACACATCTCGTTGTCTCCACTTTCGGAAAATTGGGACAAAGTTATCCTGCTCACCTCTCCCCTATGGTAGGTGCGATAAGTCTGATGACCTTGGTTGTAGTTAGGGTACCCAATAGTAAGCTTAGCTCAACGATAAAAGTTTAATAAACTTATCGACTAAGTAATGTAAAAAATCATTATTTTATTCGTTAACCACTATGGGGTAACTTGCAACAGTTAAATTTGATAAAATATTCTAAGATAAATATCATTTCACGATATTTTTGACAGAAATAACCGAAACGGATCATTTCTTGATTATGTAACGAGTTCATTTTCAAATGACAACTCATTTTTTACATTTTTTTTTAACGTGATTTTCAAACATTGTTAGGCAATACCATATTATAGAGTTTTATTCATGTTACATCTTGTTAAAAGTTTAATTTAAGGACAAGGTATTTGGAGTACATAGCTCAAATTTTTTAGAGCACCATTTTATAGAACCGTTGAAATAATATGGCTGAAAATGCATCATGCTAATTGTTCAGTGGTTATCAACAGCGTGATGCATTTTTATCCAAATTCGTTCAACGGTTCCAAAAAACGGTGCTCTAGAAAATTTGAGCTGTGTACTCCAAATACCTTGCCCTTAATATATGGGCGCTTCAGAACAATGACCAACATCAATTCTGAACCTAGATGGACTAAATTATTTCAGCTGAGCATCAAATTACCGACTTCGATACAAAGTTCAATAGATGTGTTTCAATCAAGGTTATTTTAGCTGAAATTGTCAAACACCACTTCAAACTGAAAACTACTTAAAGATGACTCACTCTACCTTTTCAAGAAATGACAATTGTCATTGTTGACATTTTGTTACGAGTACTATGTCACGAAATCCATGTATATTTTATATTTGAGGGACGTGGAACCTTTTGTTAAACGATATACTCTCACTTGCAATAACTATCAACCCTTTCATGAAATCAACCATTTGACGGTACCCATGAAATTGGCGCCAAAAATTGTCTGTTCAGTTACGTCCTACTTTGAAATTAGTCTAGTAAACAAACGTTTGACAGTCTATCGTGAGCGATTCCACCTGCGGCACGAGTATCTAGTGTGTGCAACAACAGAATCGGTAAAGTACTTGTTTTTGATGAATTTTGGACAATTTTGAACGACTTTGGTGTATCTTTAGAAAATGGCCATTCCATACAGCAAAATCCCAGTTGACATTCGAAAACTGATTGTCAACCTCAAGAATGAGGGTAAAAGCTTGTCCGAAATAGCAGGTGTTGTGAACCGATAAACGCTCACATCGTACGAAACGCAATCCATGAGAAAGGTTACCGAGGTTGCGTTGCTCGGAAGAAACCGTTCATATCCGCCAAAAACATTAAGAAATGTACCATGTACTATGTACCTCCACGGTTGTAAGACCTGGAGCATGCTCGAAGAAGACCTCCAGTCACATAAACTGTTTGGAGCGGATCTGGCGTGATGGTTAGAACACTTGACTATCACACCGAGGACCTGGGAACTAGTCAAGGGCTAAAAATCTCGTTAATACAGATAAAAAAAATAAACTATTTGATAAAGTCGATCTTTTTCCAGTGTGCAGGGTAACGTCGCAGTGTGTATCACGGCGGAAGATGGATCATGAGATCGCTGAGAAATACGGCAAATTCTGCTTCCAGATGGTAGCAACATCCGAAAGAATACCGTGAGGAGCGCATGTTGTCAGAATGCCAGAAAATAACCCGAATAACGTATATTGATAGATTTCATTCGGTTGATACATGACACCGCATGGGTAAAAACGGAGGGAAAGGGTAGAACGCGATCACACGAACGTTAGG
>NC_085138.1:267381722-267443030 GCF_035046485.1 Aedes albopictus
CATCAACTCAATAGCATTGAAGAGGAAAGCTGTAAAATTTATACATCAAATTCGCAACCCCAGTCACGCGGAAGTGGACCCTTCGACATGACCTCAAGTATCAACTTGTTTTTTTTTTTTTCAAATCAGATCGTTATTCATTCTGGATAAGTAACAAATTTTTAAGCAGATTTAATTCATTTTAAAGTTGAAATTCCGTTTGACCTCAAGGCTTCACTATACAAGATTTGAACAACCCACAGCTTTGGGACTGTCAATTAATTACGAAAGAGTTCATAGGAGGGGGGAGGTGTATTGAAAAATCTTACGCGCCATAGACAATTTTATGAGTTCTCATATAAAAAATCTTACAAGGGGAGAGGAGCTGTTAGTGTCAAAATATCGCTAAAATATCCTTGCGTAGTTAATGGACAGACCCTTTACTGTCATCAAACAAGGTTTCCTGATATACTGTCTGTTGTGTTACTTACCGCAGTGGACTGTATTGGGTTATGGGATGTGGCTGGCTATTGGCCGGTTTGGCCTCACCGGATGTGCTCGCGTCCCCGCAGAGACGGAGCCAGGTGGGAGCAGGAGCGGTAGGGAGCTCCTTCCCAGGGATGCCCGCAGGCTGTGAAGTTCTTGTGACTTCACCTCGAAACTGGTGGACTGGAACAGCCTCGGTCGGCTGTCAGCACCTCAACTCCTTAAGTGGATATGCTCGCGTCCCCGCAGAGACGGAGCCAGTTGGGAGCAGGAGCGGTAGGGAACTCCTTCCCAGAGATGCCCGCAGGCTGCAAAGTCCCCGTGACCTTACTTGGATGGTGGTGGACTGGAACAGCCTCGACTGCCAGCACCTCTACTCCAACGGCGGATAGAACTCTGGTCAGAGCCCTATTACCTCAATCCCAAGGGAAGGGAAAGGGAGAAGTAAAGCCAGGAAGAATTGCTTCTGAATAACTAAATATATTTATTCCCCACTTGTCGAACGTTAGCCGGTTCGAATAAAACTGTTCTTGAAACTGTGCAATGCACTCATATTTATACTAGCCCCGATGCGCTCTAGAAGCACGTGGAACTTTCTAGGCGCATCGCTTGGTGATGACGGCGATGACGGTTCGATGATAGTTTGGGCCACGCATGCCGCGCGCGGTCGCTCTCTCTCTCAATACGTTGTCGCGGTTCGACGGTAGGGTCACTCACACTCATCGTGAGATCTCTCTCGGTACACACGCTCTCTCGTCGTCGCGGTCGTCGTCGTACGCTTTCACTCGCTTGCCAGCCGGGTTGGTCATCTCGAACGTTCCACGGCGTGCACTCACAGTCGTTCGGGGGAAAGTGGGGCACAGCGGACATACGACAGGGAAGTGGGAGTACAATGGACATCGGTGTCGTAATTTCATCATTCAGTGCGCCTTGCGGACTGAACACTGTCGTTAGTACACTGAACGGCGGCTTGCGGTGAAAATTACTATTCTGAGGGTCAATTTAAATACACAACGCCACTAAATTTGTGCAGACTGATTTTCGTTTCAATTCAACATAATTATGTTTTCAATTTTACCATGGAATCGATTTTCATTTAAAAAAAGTTTCTGTTGGCAGTCGGACTCGAACCAAGAACCTTGACATCACCAGGCTCGCACGCTACCACTCAGCTATCGAACCGGTTGATGTGAGAAGAAACAAAACGCACAGAAGAAGCATTGGTGGGTCGATGATCATGTTTTGCCATGGTAAATTTAAAAACATTGTTATGGTTGTCATTACTGCAAGCCGCCTTTCACTCAAGAAAACACTCCATAAGAAAATCAAAAAGTGAGAATTTTTTGGCTCAGTGTACGATCACCGCTCGATGTGAACAGACACGTTCGCTCAATTGCTCGCGTTCGGTACTTTTATTCGTTGTGCACGGTGTTTATATATAGACATTAAAAATGTCTAGTGAAGATGTAGTACGACATACACTGGCCTGCCAATTTCCTGACGATGCCGCTCAACCAACTCAGGTTGATATGGTCCGGTTTATTAAATCGTTGAAAAACGATCAGCGTTTGATGGATACAGCTTACAAAGTATCCGACGAAAAGGCAGTTTTCATCCGTTTTAAAAACGAGAAAGCGATGAAATTCACCTTGGAGAACAATGAAGAGTTGCTACCATTCGTTTACAACAATGGAAAAAAGGTTATGATTCAATTATCCATAGCTGGAAACACCCGCTATGTACGGATCTTTGATTTGCCTCCGGAAATACCTGATACCGACTTGTGTTCAGTGATGACAAAGTTTGGAAAAGTTAAGCGAATTGTTCGTGAACGATTTCCGGCAGAATATCAACTTGATATGTTTAACGGAATCCGAGGCCTGCACATGGAGGTGGAAAAAGAGATTCCGAAAGTTCTTTATTTTCGTAATCACAAGGGCACGATTCATTACGACGGGATAAAGTTGCGGTGTTTTGCGTGTAAATCTGATACCCATCTCAAGAATGTTGAGAGTGTATGAAATGTGCAATCAGACAACCCTCATATCGAGACGACCTTTATGTGATGTAGACACACCGTGAGTGTGTGTTGTCGAATGTTGTTATTGTTATTGTAAATATTGTGAATAAATCATTCGTTCGAGTACTGTTAGAAAGTAGGGTAAGAAATCAAACTTTGAACTAGTCAAATTGTAATCTTAATTTGAACCATTTCGAAATTCATTAAAACGACATGCTTTTTAGGCAAATATTGTCCCGAAAAAGATGTTAAACAGCTTTCCGTAGTATAACCTGATAACATGGACTTTAAAAGCATTGAAAAAAGCGTTTTTGTCATGGAAGACAGGCAATTGAAAAAATCACTGTGATTTCACCTATTTCCCCCCCAAAGAAAGCACATTTTCGGTGCACTCGTACAGCTCATGTATTGTATCACACGTAATATGTGAACAAGTCAAATGAAAGCTTATTTATCGTAGAATCGACCAACCAAATAATATTCCGCATTATTTGTCATAAAATTATTAAATTTAAGTAATTCTTACTTGGAGAATGTTATCTTAAGTTGAACCATTTGTAATCTAAATTTGAACTACTAAACGGGGGTGAGCTTCTAGTGTTGACCAGCAGACTGCGCTAGTGGTTGTTTTGTTTACACTTGAGAGTATGAAAAATTCCAAATTTAGTTTCCAAGTGTCTGAAGAGTTTAGAGCATTCTGAGTTGAAATTTCACTGCCTAATGAAAAATAGTTATGGGAATTAGCAGATCCATGTGTTTTTCTATTGTTCAGCACGAAATTAGCTGTTGTGGGAGATGCTCGAGCTGCTGCCGCCAGTAGTTCAAATTAAGATTAAAATTGGTTCAAATTATGATTAAGATGGTTCAAATTAAGATTAAAATCATTGTTGACGAATAATCGAATTTTTCACTGAAATTCGGTGAAAATCCAAACTTTTTACCACTTAACAGAAAGCTTATACCCGTGGCTTTCATGTACATAAGATTTTGCCGTTGTAAATTATTTCCATGTGGGAGAAAAAATCACTCAAAATTTGCGTTACTTCGGAAAGCCGCAATTTGGTTCAACTTTTGATTACCTACCCTACACCGGTGTTTTGTTTTCGTCCCGGTCCGTGAAATCCGTCCGCCGTTCGTTTTCCGTCCGCTGTTGTGTTGTTCACTGTGCGATATCCAACAAAGAAGGCTTGTCCGATCGTTCGTAGTCGACAATCTGCGGCAAATAAGCAACAAACGCCATTATTGGATGACCTTGAGGATAGCACACCCGAGAACAACTCAGAAGGAAAACAAGACACCGTTGGAATGGCTGCTGTTGAATCCGACCGTAGCAAACAAAAGGGAATGGAAGCTACACTGCTGCCGGACACGAAGCAGCGACCATCGGATTCTGCTGCCAAGCCATCCCACAAAGAGAAAGCCAACAGATCACAGTCAAGCGAAAGCGGAATTGTTCCTGTTTCTCTCTAGTAAGGTTAGGTGCAGAGTCGCGTCGTATTACTGGATAGAAGATGAAAATGAGTGGCGCCTACTGATAGCAGAGGACAAAGAGAGAATAGCGAAATCAATGAATACAACGATTGACAAAATCGATTTTTTTATAGATTCATTGTAATTTTTTATCATTATTATTTTTATTATTATTATTATTATGTATAAAACTGTAGCTCGGCTCCGCATGAGCCTCTTAAATAAATAGATTGAAAAAAAAATTTTTTTTGGCTGATTTTTGACACCCCTTCCTCTCTTGTAGCATATTTTCCCATACCTAATACATGGTTCGTCACACTCTCAGGCACTTCCTCCTCCCCCCTAAGATGCTACGTTATTTATGGACGGATCCTTAGCTCAAAGTTCAAGATATTTCTCGCCAACCAAGTGCTTCAAGTCGGACGGACAAGAAGTCACAGTCACCGAATACCTCTTGTTGGTTTAAAGGAGATCTGCAAAACGCCAAGGAGTGTCACTACCAGTCGCTTATCCGAATAAAGTGCAAACGGAAGCCCACAAGAAAGGCTACTGCCCTTTATTCGAAACAGAAATGTGAGTGTGTTTTGAGTTATCAAATAATCCTTAACAATCTTAACAACATGTGCATTTCTTTGCATTAGTCGATCCAAACTGGAAAAAATTTGAAGTTTCAGAATAAATTGCTAATCGGATTTTTTCTTCTGTCATACCCAATTTTTAAGCAATTTTCACAATCTTATCAGAAAACACTTTATTCCTCAAAAACCAAATAGTTTTCGACACAGATTACTAATACAATGTAAAATGGATGTAGTGCATTCATTGAAAGGTATGTTTTATCATTTTTGCATGTAGTTTTCATTAGAAACTGTAATCACTACATACATACCTATATGGTGGATCTTTTTTGTGCCGCTGAAGGCTGTGTATGTGTAGACTAGACTAGACTAGACTAGACTTATAATTACTTAAGAATTTAATCCTTGGCATTTTTCAAAGAATTATTCATGAAATTATTCTATGAATAACCGCAGAATCTACTTGAATTATGTTAGATATTCTACTCTTCAAAAAAAATCAGAAACTCCTTTAGCGATTCTCTTAAGAACTATCTTTTTTGTTTCTGCTGGATAACCACAAAAGTTTCTTCAGGAACTACCTATGACATTTTTGTGTACTAATCTCTTTGAGAATTTCATACTGAATTTTGCGAACAATTCCTCCAGAAGTATCTTCAGGAATTCTTCCAAGAGTTTATTCATAAAATCTCCAAGAAATACCTCTGAAATTTATAAAGTAAATCCTTCAAGAATTTCACCAGTACACAGCAAATAAATCTGTAATATCCAGGCGCGTAATTTTTCCCTGGCCAAGTTCGCAGGGGTTGACGGTATTTAATTGAAGGAGTTTCATTTTGATTATTGTAATGTAGTGTTCTTTAGTGAAACATATCACCTTTTTAACACTTTAATGCACCTCCAACGGCCCATCACGAATCGGCTGCTGCAGATGGAGTATGGCTGATTATATGCATCAGACATGCTAGATAAACACGGAGGAACCGCCGGGGCTCATTAGAGTCTATTCCCAAGCAATAGTTTCAAGTCCGTTGGATTTGAGAAGGTTTTGATGATCGTCACAAATCCTAATCAAAGCATTATAGGATTTGTGACAGGTTTTGGAACCTTTTACAGCCAGCTGACTTCAAAATGTTGTTTGGGCCCTATTTCCCACGTTTCTCGGTTGATTTTGATTAGTAATTTATTGATGTCATAGGGTATGTGTGCCATCAGTAATCTCACGCTCCCATATTCATCCTATTCGAGAACAAGCGATTACGGCACCGATTGATTCCGTTCTTTTTGTTTTCATGCGTGCTCACATCTAACAAAAAATACAAAAATATGAAACAAAACAAACAACGTTTCAATCCTTTGTTTTTCGTAGGATGAAAATGGGAGCCACATGCTTAATAAGGGAACCAATACCCTAGTCGCTTTTTCGAATTTTTACAATGTTAGTTGGTCATATTTTCTTTAAATAAAGCAATTAAAATCGACCGAAGAACTAATAGTGGGAAGGAGATTTGCAGCACTTAATTGTGCTGATAGATTCGAAGCTAGCGTGCGAACACTTAAACGCATTGTTGACGTCAATGTGTTCGACGTGACATTTTGGACAAAAACTGACTTCTTTTATTAACTGAACAACGTTGCTTGTGTATGACTAAGTTGACATTTCTAGGCTACACTTGAGAAAATGACATGGTTTATCTAGGTAGGCCCGATAGGACAATTGAACGAATTTGAATATTTTTCCTAGTACATATTCGTAGTGGGATGAATACATAATAGACAATCTTTATTATTTTAAAATTTTATTGCAATCAACTGAACAACTTAGCGTATTTTTGTTTATCTCTTAGATGGTATTATGACACCTACAGAAAAATATCAGAAGTTCAGTTACATGTTTCTGTGGGGTTTGGACCGATGATAGTTTAAGGGTACAAGAGATGAACAAAGAAAAGTAGAAAACGATTAGCGAAATTAAGAAAACAATTTGACCCAGGATTGACTATATTTTAACATACGGGGTTCGATTGATTCGATGAAACAACAATTGATGAGAAAACAAACATACGACAACTGACTTAACGAGGAGAAATACATATTGAACGGAACCATACCAAAAAATCAAACAAGAAGACAAACACAAATTGTGGACCATAACACTACATAGGCAAATCCTGACCAAATTGAAAACTTTCCAATCTTCTACCGTAACTATTTGAGTCAATTTGCAACAGTGCACAGTGGAGAAAGAAAATGTCGTAAAATTGAATTTCTCTGGACGCCGCTGGAATATCGTCAATCTTTTTTCGTTAAAATGAAGATTTTTTCATGGGCAATTTGATGGTAGGCTATTCGTTCACAGCACGCGATTATTTCTTGCAGTTTTGGTCAAATAAAGGTGATTTTACCCTATTTTTAGTGTAATGTAGATATGCATTCGTCTATAACTCTGGATTCCGTCGAGAAAAATTTAATCTTTTTTCGATAAAATGAAGGTCTTTTCATGGGCAGTTCGTCGATAGGTTATTCAATACAGCCCGCGATTATTTCTTGAAGTATTGGTCAAATAAAGGTATTTTAACCCTATTTTTAGTGCAAAGTAGATATCCATAACTCCAAACTCAGGATTTAGTTGAGATAAATTCAATCTTTTTTTCGCTAAAATGAAGGTATTTTCATGGGCAGATCGTTGATAGGATACTCATTCACAGCCCGCGATTTTTTCTTGTAGTGTTGGTCAAAAAAGGTGATTTTACCCTAGTTTTAGTGCAATGTTGATATTCATATGACTATAACTCTGGATTCCGCTGCAATAAATTCATTTTTTTTTCGTTCAAATGAAGGTATTTCCAGGGGCAGTCTGTTGGTAGGATATTCGTTTCCAGCCTGCTATTAAAGATAGTTGTACCCTATTTGTAGAGGAGAATAGATATCTATATGCCTTTATCTCTGGATTTCGTTGAGATAAATTCAATGTTTTTTTCGTTAAAATGAAAGTATTTTTATGGGCAGCTTGCTGATAATACAAATACAGGTAATTTTACCCTATTTTTAGTGCAATACGATGTTTATAGGTCTAAAACTCTAGATATTGTTTAGATAAATTAAAGATATTTGCATGGGCAACTTTCATTAGGTAATTTAGCTTTAACTAGTTCTTTCGCTATGCTTTGCAAAATTGTTATACTTCAATTTATTAACTCATATGACCATGTTAGGATAAAATTGACCGAACAAAATTGAGATAATTTCGTGAAAAATAGAATGTACAAACGCGTGCTTTTAAAATTGAATAATTAAGCATCAGGTTCTTAGTCACAGCTTCTAGCTGAAAGAGTGTTCTTTAAACAGCTACGAAGCGCTGCTGTTTTGTGTATTTGGCAACATTACAAAACGTACTGTATAAAAGCAGCTGTTGTATTCGCCGGGACTCTTAATCGCGTTGCACATCTTCCGGTAAATCTTCCACCATTGAATTAAAGTGCATTAAAATCAACCCAAATAATTTCACAGCACAGAGATGGATAGCTGTAAACGTAAAGAATTTGTGTAGTAGCTGTTACCCCACTTAAATTATGTTTTGACAATAATGTTTACATCCGACAAGCCGTGTTGGTGTACTGACAGTTTCTTTGGAATTGGAGTTGGAATAGAGTGGAGTAAAGGCAACCCCAGTGACAAGTGATTGGTAGCTGTATGGTGCTTGTTTTTGGGTATGGGACCATTTGGGCAGAAGGGCCTATTATGGACACTTGCTGCTATAAGTCAGTCAATTTAAAACAAATTCACTTGAACAATTTACTTTTCACGTATCTCACCGTGTCCCAAAAATCAAAACAATTGGTTAAAAATTGAAGCATCAAGGGCCCAAAAAAGGTTGGGCAGGGGGGCCTGGTTCAAGACCCTAGTGTTTAACTTTTTCCACTTGCTTCAAAACGTTTACCATCACGCTGTTGTATTTTGTACAACACATTGAAAAAATCTCGCTTTATGCACTCAGCGTTAGCGTGGCGCTGGCGGTGGTAGCCAACCGCGCGAGTTACGGAAGGTTAAGAGAACAAAGTTACAACATGTCAAATTTTGCCGTTTTGTGTAGAAATTGGCTTTCACTACTATTTTTGTGAACATAACTGTATTTCTGATTATAACACGGTCAAAAAAAATTTACCTTGAGAAAAGCGAAATCGTGCTTTACTCGAAATGGATAATAAATGTACACCTCTAAACCTTATTTTACGTCCACAATTGGCTTGGCGAAAAAAATTTCTACCGACAAAATAATGATCAAAATACACATTTTTATATTTTTGTACACTTTCCCTAATCACGAAGATGTTTTGAATAATATAAAACTGTTGAGTTTGCTCATTGTCTTAGCGATAGAATTTTTTGTCGCTTAGCCAAGCATGGACGTAATCTTATTTTCTTCTTTTGTCATTTTGCTCGTTGACTCGTCAAGAGGGTGGGGATGATAAATAATTAATGTATTTGATCAAAAATTACCCAAACAATTAGGTAAAATTTTCAACCTCATCGGATTTGTTGAGAAATTTTCTCGACGACTTTAAGGTCCCATTCCAATTTTGCCAACAAACTTTAGAGGCACAAATCTGACAATCGAAGCACAAAACCAAGCCGCACTCGTTTATCTTGGCTTTTCTCACTAGCAAGAAGAGGCAGCTTTTCCAAATCGAGAGCATTTGTTTACGAATTTTCAATATTGGTGCTCTTGAAAACGTGAGCAGGAACCAAGTCGGCCATTGTGACAGCCATGTTTGTATTCTCTGAAGTTTTTTCTTAATTTTAGTTTAATGTTTTTATATTTTTTGAAACTCAATATATATTCTGTAGTAACAAAAAGACGGATCATTCTCGAAATATCTGGTGGATTTCTGTAGAAATACGGAATTGCAGAAAGATTTTCTGAAGAAACCACTGTAAATATACTACCCTTTGAGGACGTGCGCCTGCTTGATCCTGAAACTACACCGCGCTCTCGCTGTATGCAACGTGCAAGGTTTTTTGGTAGTGTTGTACATTTTACAACGGCACGCATCCTGAATCCAGAATCCTTTTTTGAAAGAATTGCTTGACAATGGCACCCAGTTCATCAGCAACCATTACAAACGCTATGTAGCATCTGACGACAGCGTCATATTAACCGCATTTGAACAGTTTGGTAGAATTTTTCGTTGACTGGAAACGCTTCAGCATCTGCAGTCTGTATCGCTCCACATTCTGTCGGGTTCCATACTGCAGTATTTCTACCCTTCACCAAAGCTGCTCTGATCTCCTCGTCGAACCACAACCGTTCCGTTAACTCTGTTCCACGTACCTACTCGATGGTGTTCTTTGATGCGTTGTTGATGGCTGCTTTGATTGTACTCCAGGATCCTTCTAGAACCCAGAGGGGCCACATTAAGCACACTCGCGTCCGACAACGCTGCTTCGAGAATGGAGACTCTGCGCGTATTTATGCAATAGTGGCATCCGGTTGCTCCAGTGCACTGTGGGGCGGCTCCATACAAACAGGTGGCCAAAAATATTTTCGCGTCAATTTCATAATGTCTTGCTTCTATTCGTAAGGCTTATGCCTGAAAAATATGAAAAACATGTTGAACAGGTTGTTTTAACACGACAGTTTCAAACAGCATGAAAGTATAAGGGCATTGCATACTTTTAGGCGTTTAAAGATTTCTGTTCCTTTTACAAAATGTATTCCAATTCGTAAAAACACGCTACGTTAAGAGATCCAAGACCAGATTTAGACTGCACTATGATTGATCTACCGAGAAAAGCGACCATGACGACCAAATGTTTTCTCAGTGGTATTTAATGGCCAATACGGTGATTTTACATAGCAATATCTCAATCATCGCCAACAACTTGATTGGAATTGCAGAATAGCAGCAAGCAGCAGCCAAATTTGATTTCAATGTCTCCCAGAGATCCTAAACAAAGACATAGAAGTAGTCCCGAAGCGAAACTTTGCGAAACTTTGTGTGGAACGGTCTGTATGGAGAAAATTTGATTTTTTTGATGTGGTATCATTTAATAGTTTTACAATTAACATTTCTACGTCTGATACATCATTTGAAAGGTTTATAAGCAAAGTTTTAGAAACAACTTTAAAAGTACGACATTTTTCATTTAAGCCAAAGATATGTAAAGTTGAACATTTCATTCGTTTTACTAAAAATCGGCAATGGTCTCATTCTGTTACCAATATCTCGATAAGTATAGGGATTGGCAAACTAATATTCTAGGGTTTACTGGCCCAAGTGGTCTACTTTCAACTACCGAAGGTAAATCTCAAATTGAATAAAGTCAATTTTCGATTTTTGGCCACCTGAATCCCCTTAGTGCAGTGATGAATGCCGGTACCGTATGTTGTTGATGACAGAGTGTTTTGGGTACTGTTTGACCATCATCAGGTAGTGGTCAAATCCAATATTAGGCTACGATAGCTCGATAATGTCGGAAAAGTGCCGTCCATCTATCAGATCGTGGCCAATTTAACTTTATGTCCTTCACTGGTACTCGGACGGCGATCAACCGTCCTTAACCCTCGAGCAGTCGCGTCTTCGGCCATCTTCAGTGACGTATCCATAAACAAATCGCTTTCCTTAGAAATTTCCTTTAATTTTTGGATTGATCAGAAAACAAAACCAATTTCTGTTGCGTTATGTTGGATTTCTCAATCGTTGTTTTTTCCCACATCTTACCTGAAACTGCTTTCACTTTCTCCACCTTCCGGTAAAGTCATGGTCTATCAACCATACTGAATTGCCGCGATCGTAACAATAAAATATTTAGCAACTGTCCACCAAATTTGCCACTCTCGATTCAAATAACATGCAATTAAGTACCTGATCACTGTTATATCATTATCGATGCTTTCATTGCACGGCCCGGCTATTTTCTCCACACTTCTGTTAACGGGAATCACAATGACAGGTGAAACACCAATTGAAATCCATTCCAACCCGATACGACCATTCTCCGACTCGCCATCTCCATCCGACCGCAAACCCTCCGTAGGTGTACGCTTTAATCATATTAGTTCATCCACACTGTTGTGACCAATCCAATTTCTAAATTCACTATGCCAGAAATTAGCTTCAGCCGGCAGCCCGAGTTCCAATCGAACCTGTTTCCACGAATTTCATTGTTTCCACAACGCGGTTTGGCAGCAACGGCCGCGACCCTATAACCGGCCCCGGCCAGCCATCGCATCGTATCGAGTGGTCGTTCGCGGCTAACCGCAAAATCTCGGAAATTGTGTCACCAGCCTCTTATTGGTGGAGACATCACCGCGACTCCACCACCAGGGCCATGCAACATCGAATGCGGTTCGACCGATCCGGATTCTGTTGGTTGGTTGGTTGGTAGTAACCTGGCTGTGCGCTGTGCTTGGTGAAAATCGATATCTCGGACTCGGGCTGCTGCCAATTGGTGGCAAAGTCCCTGCAAAAAGACGCCCTCAAACTTATTGGCCGGAACGTATGGTTTATTTAAAATCTGGTGGTTATACACAGAAAAAAATATGTAATTAAATTTCAGCGAGAAATCATGCACATAAAGGGAATGCTAGAGTTAGTGCACTTTTACATGATATATAATGTAAAATTACATTACTATCGTGTAAATTTCATTTACGTTACACGAATGTAACGTAATTTTACATGATATCTCATGTAAATATGCACTAACTCTAGCATTCCCTTTATGTGCATGATTTCTCGCAGAATTTTAATTACATATTTTTTTCTGTGTAGTTGACTATTTTCAACGTAAGTACTTCCAAATTTTAGGGGGACCTTGCCCAGGTACACCGCCTTCAGCCATTTCCATTGGTGTGTGGCCGGGCAGGTTGACGTAAAAAGCTTCACGCTCGCGCGCCAAAGTTACATGGCTATCGGTCTAATCACCATGACATCACATCACCATTATCCGATGCGTGAAAAGGAAACCACGTCCGTTTCGGCCTGTGACAGCATCGTCATTGTCGTCGTCGTCGCGTCGGTGTGTAGAAGATACGGTCCAAGTCTCGCAAAAGGCAAACTGACTGACTGACTGTACTATGTCGTATACGCACGATTGATTGATCAGTCATGAAATTAGATTGTTTCTTATGCACACTGGAACGGGGCGACGCTTATCGCTTTCCCTGCTGACGCTGTCTCAGTTCGGTATGGACGGACATCTTTTGTTGCCACAGCCGCAGTCAGTCGGTGCCGTTGGTCTATGAATTCGATTTTAACACGCGGACAGGTTCTCGAAATTCCGGCCTGTCCACGAACCTGTACGATTCAATGAATATCCGAGCCAAAATCGGGAACCACTTGAATAACAAACACGAATGAAGCCATTTCCCATTGACTGGCGCAACAAAGGCGGATGAATCGTGAGAAATTAATATTGGAAGAAAAGATACAACATTGATTGATCATATGCGATGAGTATCGCATTACAAATTTTTCAATTTTGTTGTTTGGATTTGGACAATAGCAACAACTTGATCTCAGCTGTTTAATATCTTGATCCAAAACAAGGCGTCGTGAGGAATACTTAGACCTCTCAGGTAGATTTTAATATTTATTGTCATTATTATCGAGCGATTTGACGACACCATGCCAGCGGCTAGTTCGTTATGAGTTGCTTTGTTTTGAAACGAAAATTAAACAGAATTATTTTGCTGCATGAGTACGACTGGAAAATGTTGAATCCGGCAAGCAGGCTTTTCAAGCCTTGGGTAAATTAAAAACGACTAGTTTTTTTTCTGTACGACGTTCCGGCCTTTATTATTGGGCCATTTTCAATGGAATACTACTAAGCTAGAACAGATTAAAAATACTAAATTAGCGTCAGAGTTAGGTGTCTCGTAAGCCTCGCAATGTGGGTTCGATTCCCGCTCTAGTCAGGGAAAACTTTTCGTCAAACGGAAAATTCTCCAGTGAGCCACTGTGTTGTATGTTGTTAGTAATGTTCAGTCTTTAAAACACTGATTAGACCGGTAGTCCTCTTTGGGAACGAAAAATGGACCCTACCTGCAGAGGACCTGCCTTGGAGTTTTCGAACGAAGGTGTTGCGTACCATCTACGTCGAAGGACAGATAGAAGACGGGACTTGGAGCTGCATCAGCTGCTGAGAGCACCAACCATCGACCACACCGCGATAATCGGGAGGCTACGGTGGGCGGGTCACGTCATCAGGATGTCGGATAGCAACCCGACTAAAATGGTTCTCCAGAGTCATCCGACCGGTACAAGAAGACGTGGTGCGCAGCGAGCTTGATGGGTTGATCAGTTGGAGGACGATCTGCAGATCCTTTGCAGAGTGCGGAACTGAAGACACAAAGCCATGGACCGAGTAGAATGGAGACGGCTAAGTACTATGTACATCAGAGGCCTTGGCCTGACCGGTAAAGTAAGGTTTTCTTCCAGAAGTGTCACAAAGAATTCTTTGAAGTAATCTTGCAGGAATTGTTTATCCAATTCCCCACCCATGATTTTTCACAAATCATTTCAGAAATTGTTTGAGAAACTTGCCCATAGCCCATGGATTACTTCAAAAATCCCTCTGGATATGTATCCAGAAGATTCTCTAGGCATTCGTTTGGAGAGGTATTGGAGATTCCTTTAGGAAATCTACCACAAATTTCTTCAGACATTCTTCTAAAAAATCTTTCTAATAATTATTCCAAAAACCAAAAATTCCCTCAAGGATTCTTTCAAAAAAACGTCCATAGAATCATCCGAAAATTTTCTTCAAGGATTTGTTTGGAAATTCCTCCTATTCTACAAATTTCACAAAGGATTCTTTCTGAGCATCTTGCATGGTTTGCTTCTGAAATTCCTCCAAGTTTTCCATCAATTTGCGAAAAAATTCATCCACGGAACCAGGGTTTCTACCAAAAATTCGTTCAGTGATTCCTTCAGAAATTTCTTTAGAAATTCATTCAGAAATTTCTGCACAAATCGTTTTAATAAAACTTCTAACGATGCATTTAGAAACTATTCAACTGTTTTTCAGAAAATGTTTCAAAAGTATCTTCAAAAATTTGAACTGGCGTCAACTTCTTCCAAGGATTTTACCTGAAATATCCATAGCGACTTCCAATTTCACCAGAAGTTCCAATAGGAATTTCTCTAGAAATTTCACAATTTCTGTCAGGAAATATCGTTCTTAAAAAAATGTGTGAGATCTAGGGATTTCTCTGGAGATTTCAATTGCATTTTTTTAGGATTTCTTGGTGAGGTTATTCAAGAAAATCTTTCTGCGATTCTTCCAGAAGTTTCTCCGGCGATTCTTTCAGAGATTTTAGCCTGGGATTTTTCGGGAAATTCCTCATGGGATTCCTCCAAGAACTCGTTTTGGCTTATCTTCAAGAATAAATTGCCTGCGATTCCTTTAGGAGCTCTTCCATGGATTTCTCTAGAATAGACTACTCGGAATAAACCCAACAAGAATGTCAATAAAAATCCCTAGAGGGGCTTCTGCAAGTATCACAGTAAAACTTTTTGGAGGAGTCATAACAGGCGTTTCTGAAAGAATCACAGTAGGAATCGCTTGTGGCATCCCAGCTGAAGCTCCAGGAGGAATTCCATGGGAAATTTTCTGAGAAATCCATTAATGAAGTTTCTGGAGTAATTCCTCGAGAAAACGCCAAAAGAATTTCTGGAGGAATCGTAGAAAGATTGCACTGAATCATCCCAAGAGTTTTTAAAGGAACCCCAGGAGAAAATATTAGAAGAAACCCTTGAAGAATTCCGAGAGCTACTACAGTAAGAATTTTTGGATGAGTCCTGGAAGAAATTGCTGGAAGTACCGTAGCAGGAATTGCTTCGAGGAATCCAGCTGGAGCTTTTTCAGGAAGGCCAAGAGGAGTTCCTGGAGGAATCCCAGGAGAAATTTATGGGGGGATCCCTACACAGTTAGAAAAAAATCACCGATTTCGGTAACGGTTTACCGAAATCTCAACCGTTAAGTTTGTTTTACAGGAAAAAATCGGTAAAGGAAGCAACCGAGATTCGTTAGAGTTTGACAGATAAACGATAACATTTTACCGAAATTCGTTTTTTTTACAGAATTTCATTGAAAATGCATTACCGTACGCTCAGCGGTTGAGATTTCGGTAAAAAATACCGAACGCGATTAGCTGTGTAGATAAAATCTTAGATTCTTCCAAAAGTTATTTCGGTGATTCCTCCAGGAACGTCTTCAGGGATTTTATCCAGCGATTCCAGCTGGGATCCCTCCAGCAATTGCAACTGTGGCTCTACCACTAATTCCTCCTGTGACTCCTCCAGACGTTTTTGTCTTCATTAGTACCTTCAGGAGTTTTTTCTGGGAATTTCTCTAGAGATTTCTTGTGAATAACTTCAGGAATTTTTGCTGAGCAATATTACGAACATTCTTAAAGAAGATCCTCTGGCAATTCCTCTAGGAATTCCTTTAGAGATTTTATCCCGGGATTCCTCCAGGAGCTCCTCATGACCTTCTTCCAGAAATTTCAGCTGGAATTCAACAAGCAATTCTTCCTGCGGTTCTTCCAGTTATTCTTGCTTGCTCCTCCAGAAATTCTAGCTGAGATGTTTCAAAACTTCAGCTAAGTATTCTTCTAGAGCATTCTTCTGTTTTTTTTTTTTTGCAAGGATCGTGCGAGAAAATCTTCCTGGAATTCTTGCAGAAATTTCTTCGGTTGTTCTTCCAGAGTAGAGTGTCTTTCCCGGGACATCCCGGGACAAGAATTCCCGGGATTTGAGTGATTTCGGGATTTCCCGAATCCCGGGATATCATTTCAGAAATCCCGACAATCCCGGGAATCCCGAGATGAAGACAATTTGTCGATAAAACTGCCAAATATCAAGGCAAAAACTTTATCTGGCCATTTTCACTTTCGAAATATGAGCGGTTTTCTCACACACCACCATCGGGCTTTGGACACTAGGTCATACTTGAAAAAAAAAATCAATCATTCATGATAAACTTGGTATCATGTTATGCATTTCATTTATCTTTTTCTATTTATTGGTTTATTCAGTAGCAGCAAGAACAAACTGGACATAGCCCACATACCGTATTACATTGTAATTTTGGAAATCTGAGACCAAACTTTTACTATATTATGTAAATAATTTGAATTTTTCAGAAGAGAATTAATGAATCTCAATAACAAGTACAAAAGTTTTAAAATTATGGAAAACCGCAATTGCAAAAAGAGTCCAACCTTTTGTATTGAAATATTCGGAAACTAAGAGTTCAAAAGGTACTCTAAAGTTATATTGAAGTGCGATTTTTACGATACATATCAACAATACAAACATCTTCCGTAGCGATATAATACAGATTATGATAATTCTCTTAAACTATTAGATATCGGTAGAAAATTACTTGCAATAAATTAACTACTAAATAGACTGTTCTTGGCGAGCATAACGTTGATACTTTTATATGTATTTCGTTATTGACATTTGTACATCAAGTAGTAGTGCAGTACAATGTATAGACATTTTATAACACTTCTTGTGATGGATACAGAAATAACCATAACTCAAAAAATGAATATTTCAACTGCACAAAAGTTAAACAAAACAATTTTCTGGGTTTTATTGAAATTTAAAAAAATCCCGGGATCCCGGGATTTCCCGGGATTAGCTAAGTATTTTGTCCCGAATCCCGGGACACGAAAATTGGCCGGGAAATGGACACTCTATTCCAGAGATTTCTCCAAGGACTCATCCAAGAATTCCTCCAGAGATTTTACCCAATAATTTCTCCTAAAATTCATCATGGAATACCTGCAGAAACTCCTCTTGACCTGATTCTCCACTGATTCCTCAACCAACTTCTCCTGCGGTTCTTCCAACAATTCTTCTGCCAGAAGTTTTAACTATGGTACCTCTAGGAGTTCTTCTAGAGATTCCTATAGCAATTTATTCTGGCATTCTTGCTGGACTTCTTCCGGGAAATCTTCATAAGGTTTTTTCCTCCTGTGATTTCTTCAGGATACCTCATCCGGTTTTTCCAAGGACTTTTCTAGGTATCCAGGTATTTTTGCTAGGAATTTTTTTGTGGTTTCCTCCAGGCATTCTTAATGGGGTTTCTCTAGAAAGTTTCCTCCAGCAATTCCTCCTAAAACTTCCAGAAATGCCTCTGGTGATTCTTCTATGGATTTTTCTAAAGACTAGTAGGTATTACTAGAGAAATTTCTTGTAAAAACCCAAAAGGAAAGCTTGGAGGGATCCCAAGAAGATGTTCTTTGAATATATACCAGGAGAAATGCCTAGAGAAATCCCTGGAAGAAACGATAGAGGTATTCTGAATAAATTTATGAATGAGTCCCTGAAGGAATCGCAGGCAATCAATTCTTGGAGGTTGGCCAAAATGAGTTCTAGGAGGAATCCCATGAGGAATTCCCCGAAAAATCCCAGGCCAAAATCTCTGAAGGAATTCCTGGAGGAAGCCAAGGGCTGAAAGTCTCTATAATAAAGACAAATTAATCAATCGAGAAATCGCCGGAGAAACTTCTGGAAGAATCACAGGATGATTGTCTTTAATAACCTCACCAACAATTCCTGAAAAAAAAAACAATAGAAATATCTACAGAATTCCCCAGAAGAATTCTAGGAGGTATCATAGTAGGAATTTCTAGAATAATCCTAGGAGGGATTGCTGAAGGAATCTCTCCAAGAATATCTAGGAAAACTTCATCAGGATTGCCTGGAATATCCCAAGAGAAGTTTATTAAAGAGATATCGAAAGGAATATATAAATGGAAACCTAGTGAATTCCCTGGAAGAATCTATAGAGGTATTCCTTGACAAATCCATGGCGAAGTCCTTGAAGAAACAACAGGATGAATTTTTTCGGATAACACAAAAACAGCTCAGAATGATGTCCCGAGCAGAGGAGAATAGCAAGTTAACAACTACGAAATCACATAACCTGTTTTTATATCTTGTTTTGTTATTATTAAATTATCAAGGCATAGCTTTTCCATAACAAACTTTGTTGGACTATCTCATTTTGTTATAATCAAGCTATTGATATACATTAACTAAATTGCATTTAAATAACATGTTTTGTTGAAGTACAAGTTCAGTTATTGTTGTACTATTGATCAACTTATCAGCAATAGCACAACAGTAACAAGTTTTGAAATCACAGCAACAGTTCGACAATTATTACCTGTCCTTTTGTGTTGTTCCGTTTTTGTATTCAGTAAAGAAGGAAATTTCTGAACGACTCCTTTTAAGAATTCCTTAAATAATTTTCGGATAAGCACTAGGAAGTTATGGAGGAACCTTTCGATAAATCCCTAGAGAAGTCTTCAAGAGAAGTCCTGGCGCAATTTTCTTATAAATTCCGAAGGTAATTCTTCTGAGCATTTTTTAGAATTCTTGGCAGAATCTTTTGAAAAACTCCTGAAGAATCCTTCTGAAAAACTCCTGGTGAAACCCTCAAAGAAATTTTCCGAGAAATCTTAAGATGAACTTCAGGACTAATGATCACAGGAAATTCTGAAGAAATCCTTGAAGGGATTCTATGCAGGATTCTGGAGGAATTTCTAGAGGAGTCTTTGAAAACCCATGAAAGATTCCGTCGAAGAACTCTCGGAGAAATTTCTGGAAGATTTTTAGAGCCATTTATGGACCAATCTGTCGACAAATTTGTGGAAGAATGTTATGACAGAGTCACTTGATAAACATAAAGAAGTTTTTGACGAAATTCTTAGAGAAATAAATAGAAGAATTTTAGAAAAAAAAAATATGCAAAAATTTCTGGTGAAAGTCCTGTAGGAATCATCAGAGGAAGTTCAAGAGAAATCATGGTAAAATTTTTTGAGGAATCCTTGTAGAATCCAGGAGGAATATTCGACATAATTCTTGAATCCAGGGAAAATCGGAGGAATTAAAACAAAGTTTCCGGAAAAATTGTAATAATCTGTGCAATATTTCCAATATCCCAAATTCTAAAAACTCTTCAGTTTCTATGCTGAAAAAAAAACAAAACAAAAGTCGCAAATTGCTATCGACGATCAAACTTTTTGGAGTACACGTGTTGATTTGCAAACCGTGCTCCGAAAACAATTAAAATAGAACAGTTTATAAATTATAGGAGGAAATCGAAGCTCGTCATATTTGATAATATGGAAATTACTAAAGTTCGATTATCTTGGGACTTCAAATCTCTTAGAATGAATTAAAAGCTGAATATAGTATTTTTCGATGATGGATGAATCTCATGCTCGAGTTTGTGAGACAAAGCGAATAATTTTATATAATGAGTCAGTAACGAGTTCGATATCATAACAAATTTTGCTCTCCGATTATTATCAGTAACATATTATTATCAAAATTTATTATTGAAATATTTTCCGATTTCGTTGTTATTAAGTTGTTATTGAAACTAACAAAACAAGTTATTGAAATGGTTTTCCAGGAACATTTTCTTGTTATGGAATTTGTTATTTTGCCGCTTATGACAGACAAGTTTATAACACATTATGTTATGGTAATAACTTAGAAATAATCGATTTTATTATTCAGTTATTTTGCTCAAATAACACAGCTCCTTATGCTGTTGTTATTCGCTTCTGGTCGGGGTTTCTTGAAAAATCACGAAATTCGAGGTATGGTATGATGCTGTTTCGCTCCAAAACGGCTAGAAATATTACATACAACGGAAAACTAGCACATGATGGTGTATTTTGAAAACAGCGATGTTTGAAATGTCACATGACAGTATTGAACCATTTCCAAAACTTTGCCCTGGAACTGGATTAAGGAAAGTCGGTAAACCGATTCCAAAATGGCCAAATGTATTCCAAATGACCAATCATCGTGATAATATGCTATAACTTTCAAAATCATGTAGTTTGATGTAAGCATGATGGTGTTTGTTCATCTTAGAAAAATGTACTCCGGGACCTCCGGAACTGATTCCCGTGAAATCCGCCTATCGGTTCCAAAATGGTCAAAAGTATTTCGGATAACACAAAAACAGTTCTGAATGATGTATGCTAAAAAATCACGAAGTTTGAGGTGTCGCATGATGGTATTGAATCATATTAAAAAATTGACCCTGGAATATCCGTAAAACTGGTTCCAAGGCACTTAAAGACACGGACACGTTTAATGCTTCCAGTGAGTTATTCGCTCTTTGAAGGAAGCACGACACTAGACAACGGACTAGCATGCAACGCCCAGTGGCACAGCCGAAAACTTTTCCTGACAGCTGCGGTGGGAATCGAACCCACGCCCCTCAGCACGATGTGACTAAATGCTTGGTAACACTAGCCGCACGGCCACGAAGCCACACTTAGTGACCGGGATGGACTTTCAGACATATTTTTCTATCATTCTAGTTCATTTTGGTCTATAATCTAAACTGTTCTCTTATCGGAAATGCACTTTTTCCAATATGGCCAATTAGAATGACCCATTTTGATTCCGGAACCAGGTGGCCATTCCAAAAATCTCTAGGAAATCCCTAAACTAGACATTTTTGACCGAAACTCAAAGAACAAATCGAAGAATTAAGTCGAAGAGCATAAAATCGAGAGGATCTATAGAATTCGACCAGGATGGTTCAGGATTTTTTTTCTGGAATACCTTTAGAAATTTTTACAGGGATAACTCATTCAGGAATAACTTTGGGAATCAATGCAGAGATCCCTTCTTTAATAATTCGGCGATTCCTTCGGGAATTATTTCAAAAACATTTTCAGAAATAACTCCAAGAATTTCTTCGATATCATTTCAAGTCCCTTAAGGATTTCCTCCAGAAATATCATCGAAAATTACTCATTACTCATTCATTCGGGAATTGCTTTGGGCATTTCTTCTGGGATTTTTTCCGGAAATCCTTCAGGGGTCTCGGGAAATTGTCCCTATGATTCCTCTGGGAATTTCTGCACAGATTCTTCCGGAAATGTCTCTAGGGCTTCCTTTGGGTATTCCTCCAATCATGTCATCGGATATTCTTAATGTATTCCTCAAGAGATAATTTTGAGAATCACTTCTGGGATCGCTTCGGGAATTCCTCGGGAATTCATCCAGGGATTGTTTTAAGAATTTATCCAGGAATTTCTTCAAAAAAAAACTTTTTTTTTTGAAGAAATTCCTGGTTGTACTTACCTAGATTAAGTTACCTATTATTTTTACCTAAGATGTATAAGACGTGTAGAATGCGAAGGATCTCTTCAGTCAAGTCAAGTACCAGACACTGAAGACGACCTTACAGTTGAGGTCGAAATACGTATCTGTCAAAGGATGCAAATTCTTAATGGGAAATCAAAGGAACCGTACTTAACCCGATTTTCTTTTTTTTTTATTTCCTTCAAGTAGTTTTTTTTTAGGAATTCTTCCTTAAATGATTTCGAAATTTTTTTCTCAGGGATTCGATCGGAAATTCTCTCAGGGATTCCTTCCGAAGCTACTTGATTGATTCGTTAGAGAATTGATTTCGAGACATCTTCGAAAATTATTTTTTGTAATTGTTTTCAGAATTCCTTTGGGATTCCATCGGAAATTTCTTCCGGGATTCCTTAATTTATTGGAGAACTCTTTTCGGTTTTTTTTTAGAAATCCTTTTGGGATCCTCCCGTAAGCTCCGTGTCTTTTTTCTTTAAAATCTGTAGATGTGTTTATGGAATTGCTGACGGAATTTTGAAACAAACCCATGAACGTATTATAGAATAATCTCTGAATTGTTTTCTGAAATATTCTTCTTTTTTCTTGCAGAAATAACTGGAGAGATCCAAGGTACTCGTTATAAGAAAATTTCTGAAGAAATTATTAACGTTATTCCTGATATGGAATCGTTCGAAATACCTTAAGAAATCCTGTGAGATTATTCGTGAAGATATCTCTGACGGTATTTTAAAATAATTGCTCTCTCTTCTTCTACCACATTGTGACAACAATTTCAAACTCTACGAATCAATTGAGGAAACGAATTCATGGGTAATCCACAGAAACAATAACCCAGTTTTACGGAAGATGTGAGCTCTTCCGCACATCTGTTCACCCAAGTCCATCCTGACAAATTAGATTTACGTCTATTTCGAGCACGTCGATTGACTTCGGGTCGGAGTCACCGGTGGTGCATGTGTCAACTGGCCGGCTAGCTACCCATCGATTCTTCCGGAAGCATTCTGCATGCTATGTGGTGATTTTGTCATCGACGAAGAAATATTGGTTATGTGCTTCTTCAAGCAAAAACTTCCTTCCCATCAATAAGTTTCGTTCCACTCCACGTGTTACGAATCTTCACTGCGCAGCACGGCACTGCTGTCTACCAGCCAGCATCATGTTGTCTCCCCCATCACCCACCCGCATTCAACAGTATGAATTTTCCACCCTCCATTGCCCCGATATGTTCTGGAAAATGTGCGCTCGGAAAATCCTGAGCGCAGCCCGTACGGGATGCTGCTGGCTGGCTGCTTGGCAGTACTCACTTTCTCGATGACTTTATTGTTATCACAAAAGCGAAATGATTTGCTCGACTATCAAGATGCCGGCGACAATGGCCGAGGGGGAGGATGGGGGGAGGGGGAAGGTCCGCAGCTCATCGCTTCACCCGTCGTCTTCAGTCACCTTACAGTACTTATGACAGAAAATCCCCGAGTCCCAGTAGAAGTCTCCAGCCTTCCGGAGGATAACCAGCAGCTAGTAGGGGGCAGTGGGGTACGATGCGCGCTGCGTGTTGAAGAAATCTGCAAATGAAGCCTCGAATGCTCAGTGATACAACTTTGGTGATTACCGTGAGAAAATTAAGCATGTTGAAAGGCTAGTGCATACTGCAAAATTGTTCAGAAGGCAGTAGTTTATTTAGTACATACATACATATTCAATGTTGCAGTGCCATGTGCAGCATAGATGTCCCGTGTAACAATTCAACGATTTTGACTTTTTAATTACCAAATATGTAGTCCATTTCTAGGCCAATGAGCTGTCCCTTTTTTTTTCTTAAATGCTTTTATGCTTAAAAGTCTGTCCTACAAATAATGAGGAGTTAGACATGAGAAGTGGGCAACGAAAAGTGAGGAGTATGCAGAGTAGAGTGGGGAAAGCAGTGAAGCGTGAAAAGTTTGAGTAAGCAGTGAGAAATAACCAAGAAGAGTGTGACTCAGTAAGAAGTGAGAAGTAAGCAGTACAGAGTGATAAGTGAAGATTTTAGCGTGGGTAATGAGAAGTGAGCAGTAATATATAGAAACTATAGTGGAAGTGAGCAGTGAGTAGTAAGAAGTGAGGATTGAGCAGCAGTAAGATGCGTGAAAGGAAAAATCAGTGAAGAAAGCTTAACATAAGGAGTTGGAAGAGAGGAATTGGAAATGAGTGGTGTAACATTAAAGAGTGAACAGCGAGGAGAAAAGTGAGGAATGATAACTAAGTAGTTAGGGATGATAATTAATTCTTAGGAGCTGGAGGGGTCATATATGACCCCAACATAGAAACGGACGTATAAATTCACACATTCAATAATACAGAACACTGTCTTTGGAAAAATTGTTGCAAATTGAGTCCTCTTTCAAGGAAAAATGGGGATATTTATATTTGAGACTTTATTGACAACCTAGAACATCCTGAACACCATGAAGTTTGGAGAATCGAAATGATTGACATACAAGCTGTTCCAAAAGATAAATTTGGATATGGATTACGTTCATATTTATTCATTTAACCTTCGTCAAGAATATCAAAAGGTTTTCAAATTCTGAGATGTTCTAGGCGCTCCAAACTGTCCTATAGTGAAGTCCTTCAAATCTGAAAGAAAAACTTTCTGTGTTTTCGCCATAAAAAAAATCATATCATAATCTGATGGGGCCCGTGAAGCTCTTGCTATCTCAAATATCATTTAGAAACACTATGGGAATATTCTAGGTCAGACAAACTGTCTTGGAGTTCAGAACTTGAGGTTCGTACTCATAGCATCAGCTACTGAGTAATGTTGCATAATCAACCGTGATTACTGTACTAACTTGAAGTCTACTAGAAATTATTATAAACCTTAGGGACATTCAGAGTCGTCCAAACTGTCCTGGAATGAAGTTATTTAAATTAACAGGAATAATTTCATGTGTTTTCGCCATAAATAATACACTTAAATCAAAATTTACGCTATAAACGGGGGGACCGTAAATCGGGGAGGCGTAAGTTGAGTGGAGCGCTATTAGGGAATTAGTGCATAAATCAGGAGAGATTTTTTTTTTCAGATTCAGAATTAGTTTGTGAAGATGGAAATTTCAAAGTTTCTATCCTGTAAAAAGGTTACAAGTTATTTGATTACAATAAACAATTTAGCAGTTTTGCTAAGTTCAGTGGTTCCCAGGTCATGGACAAATTTCGCAAGAACCGAAGGTGTAAGGATGAAGTGAAAAGGTTTCTTGAATTCTGCATTTCAGGGAGTAATTATCAAAATATAGTTGTATTCAAAAGATCAGTGGTTCCCAATCTGGCGTCACGGGCCGAATGAATTTCTAAAGAACCGAAAGTGCTAGGAAGAAGAGCAAATGTTTTTTATAAGAGGGGTTCAGATGGAGCTCCAGGAGGTCCCAGGGGATCCCAGAAAGGCTCAGGGGCGTTGCAGAGGTTCTCAGTCGGTTTGATGAATCCAAAAATCATTTCAAGTTACAGGGGATCTCCGAGGCGTTTCAGAGGGTCTCAGGGGGTTTGAAGACGATCTTAAAAGTCCTCATGCGGCTTCAGAGGGACGAGGGGCATCTGAATAGCTTACATTTGGTCTTCGTAGTTTATGAACAGATTAATAATATATGTACATACGCCAAATAGACCGTTACCTCAGCTTGGGGTTCCCAAGCAACGCTAAGCTTTGTAAAACCCCTTGTTTGTAAGAAGTGATCATTGAGAACTCCTTGGAATTTCAGCTTTGGCGCAAAAAAATTGAGCGTAAATTGGGTTTTAAGTGAAGTATTGCAAAATCTGTTCTTGAGATGTCATTTACAGATCATTCCAGATTAGTCAAACTACCTTAGAGTTTAGAACTTCAGGTCTACACTCGTAACCACTCAGGTAAACTCGTAGAACTTCAGGTTCAACAGTAGCCATATCTGATATACTGAGTAACGTTGCATAATAAATCGCGATTACTGGACCAACCTGCAGATATGATTAAAAACCTTTGGGACAATTAGGGTAGTCCAAACTGTTCTGAAGTTCAGCTCTTGACAGGAATAATAGTTATTCTCACAATGAACTGTAACATTACACATCCTACTGTAATATGTAACCCCCTGGATTTTCATAAGTTATTCCAAGATGCTTTTGAGAAATTCCAAATCAACTAAACTACTCCGGAGACCATAGCTTGTGATAAAACACTTGTGATAACAGCTATTATCAGTAGTTTTAGTGATAGATTACAAATTGCAGCTTTGTATAATGAAAGAACTTACCGTTACACCCGTAGACTTTATTACTTAAACTCAAGAACAGCTTGGACGACTATGGATATCTCAACAGATCTGATACTGTCTTAAGGACTTTCAGAAGACGTACTGGACTTGATAGATTACAGATCGTAGCTTTGTTTAATGAAAGAAGTTACCGTTACACCCATAAACTTTAGAATCTAAACTCAAGAACAGTTTGGAAGACCTAGAATATCCCTACTGATCTAATACTCCCTATTGAACTTTCAGAAGACTTATTTGTCACGATAAATTACAAATCGTAGCTTCGTGTAATGAAAGAAGTTACCGTTACTCCCGCAGACTTTAGAATGTAAACTCAAGAAACGTTTGGATGAACTATGATATCCCGACTGATCTGATGTCTATTTAACTTTCAGAAGACTAACTGGACATGATAGATCACAAATCGTAGGTTTGTGTAATGAAAGAAGATACCGTTACACTCGTGAACTTTAGGATCTAAATTCAATAACAGTTTTAAATGACCTATTAGGGTAATTCGCCAATTGTTGAACACTACCTAAATGTTGAACAGTTTCTGAAAATGTTATTATAAATTTAACTTAAGTAATTTTCCGTCAACATAAACGTATGATGTAGATGCGTATACATGTGTGTCATGATATTGCTCCATTAAAGTTACAAAATTATACATATTTTAAGTCAAAAATATCGATTGAAAATTTTGTTCCGCAGATGACACAAAAACTGCACAATTTTTAAGATTAATTTTAAGAAATTGTTGCTACGAAATAAGCTTTGCCGGCAAATCGACCACAAATATCAAAGTCACACCATAGCTTCAAGAACTGGAAGGATGTCCTTAACAGTTTAACATTGTTTGAAATCACATTTTCGTTGTAATTTCATTTGAAAAAAAATATTTTTCTTATCATACTATCATTATGCATCTAGGATCCAATTGTTGAACACTGGCATAACCTAGTACAATGTTAGCATGATCGCCATATTTTTTTTTCACTTTACCTAGCCGCGCATTTCATAGGGTTTCAAAGACGTTCCAGGGATGTTCCAGGGGTGTTCCAGAGAGCTTCAGGAAGGTTTCAGGGGTTTTCAATGCGTTTCAAGCGCGTTCCAGAGGTGTTTCAAAGGGTTTCATAATGTTAAGGGGGTCCCAGCAGTATTTTAAGGCGTTCCAGGGGGGTTCAGGAGCGATCCACAGGTTTTCAAAGGATTTCATTGCAAAGGATTTCGTTCAAAGGGTCGTTCCTGGGGTGTTCTAGGAGGTTGAATGGGTCCCATGGGTTTCCATGAGTGTTTCAGGGGCTTTTAAATGCGTTCTTTTCTTCAGTCGTTTTCGCTTCTAGTCAAATCTTCTTAGTTAGTTTTTATATTTAGTTATGTTTATAACGATTTCAGTCAACTAGAACTCTCTTAAAATGGGAAGCAATTATTTGGGAACGTTCATAAATTACGTCACGCGTTTAAGGGGGATGGGAGGGGGGTTCAGAAAAGTGTGACGACCCATACAAGAATTTCAGAGGTCTCATACAAAAAGTGTGACATAGGTAGAGTAGGGGCTTAAAATGGACAATTTTCGCGTGACGTAATTTATGAACGCACCATCATTTGAATGAATTGTCACTCAATTACTGGGCACAAAACACGAAAAACCCGGAAAAAATTCCGCCAGAGTGAAAAATTATCAGATGTCGGGTCAAAGTCGGGTCAAATTTTATCAAATGTTGGACTACTGTTGGACTCACATCGGATAACTGTTTGGTCTATGTTAGGTTTGATGGCCAAAATAAAAACAGGTCAATGATAGATTTATGTCGGGTTATACGTCATTAATTACGAACAAAGCTTAAACCGTTCAACAATTAGCGAGAATCGTCCAACATTAGGATGAGCTAGCTTATGAAAGCGTTCAACGTTTGGGTTACAGACTTCCAATACAAATATCCTATTTTCTCTTAGAAAATGGAATTTAAGGGAATACAAATTAAATGTGAAGTATAAGCTGTGAGTGGATGTAGACGTTCACTGGATATTTTTCAACTGAAGTGAAATTATGCACGGAAAAACAAACGAAAACGAAAATGCCAGTACTAACCGTTCAACAATTGGCGAATTACCCTATATCCAGATAAAATATGCTGCCTCACATTCTACCATTTTTACGCTGATTAACTGTTTACGCTGTTTAACTGTTTAACGCTGTTTAACCAAAACCACAGAAATACGTGGAAAAAAACTATACAATAACGCTAGGAAAAGTTCCGGCTTCAAAGTGTTCAATAAATAGTAAAAAGTGATAATTGAGCAGCGAGGAATAAGTAATGAGGAGTGTGAAGCAGTGAGGAATGAGTAGTTAGCAATGAAAAGTTTGAAGTGATTGTAAATAATGGTCAGTGAGGGGTGAGGAGTGCGGAAAAGTAATCAGAGTGGAATGTAGACTAAAAGTAACGAAAGAAGAGTGAGGTGTGCGTAGTGAAAAGTGAGGATTGAAAAGTATATAGTGTATAGTGAGGAGTAAGAAGTAAGTGAATTGGTGAAATGGTGATGAGTAAATAGTCAGTGAGAAGTAGGGAGTGAGCTATGAGAAGTGAAATGTGAACCGCATAGGATGAGCAGTGAAGTAGTGAATCAAGGAGTGAGAAGTTTGGAATAAAGAGTGAGTAATGAATAGTGAGCAAAGAAGAATGAGGGGAGAGGAGTGAGTGAAAAGTTCTTGAGGTCCCCCTTCACCTTGTGTTAAGATTATGCAAAATCCCTTCTCTTGTTGCCTTTTCTATGCACGGGTCTGCTGTAATGATTTTGATGTTGAGCCTTTATCAGTATGAAATGAAACAAACGCTGAACTTGCTCCACACCGAAGGCGCATTTCGTATCGATTCCCCCTATACCAATGCCCTGAGATGATCACACCATCGTCTCCAACTGCGACGACAATGATGGCGATGATGATGAAGAAAATGAAAACTTCATCCCAATGATGACGATGACGAGAGTGAAAAGTTTTCTCTTTCGTCTGGGTTTGCCCCTTTTCCCTCCGTCGTAGTCGGTCGGTAGGGGATGCTTATCCTAGACTCGGATCCACACCCAGCGTCATCTAGCGAGAGAGTTTTGACAGAGGACCGTCGACGACATCGGTAAGCCGACGACGGGCGGTATGAGTGCGCTGGTGCCGGTGGATTTGGGGTACCGGAGCGGACGGTACGGGGGCGTGCAACTCTGGGGACTTTTTCTGATTGACACCGCAATTTATTGTGGAGTGTTTTGAAGTGAAGTGAAGGAATGAAATAAAGTTGCATCTTTTCTGTTCTGCGATTCATCCGAATGTCTCCGGCAAATCTGGACGACGACGGTCCGGGTGCTTGGACTTGGAAGTCGCACTTCGTTCTACCTACTACTGGGAAATACTGAGAGAGATTAAATAAAAGAGAAAAGCAATTTATTAAGCAATGCCGGCGATTTGATAAAGATGTTTTAAAGTTCATTCCGAATTGCATAACTGGATTGCTGCTCAGTGTGCCGAAGAGTGATGACGATGACATGGTGGAGATCGAATTAGGAAGAAATAGATATGCAAGTGGTGATTGAATCAGCACTAGTTGATTGAGTTTTTATCAGTTGGCGAGATTGAACGGTGGTAGCCTGACAAAACTTTCACTAGCTGTGAGGAACATGTGTCTGGTTGAAGTTGAGCTAGAATATGTGGATGCATTCCCATATAGCCAGGGCCCATATAGCCGAGGCGGTAAACGCACGGGTATTCAGCATGACCATGCTGAGGGTGACGGGTTCGATTCCCGGTCGGTCCAGGATCTTTTCGTAAAGGAAATTTCCTTGACTTCCTTGGGCATAGAGTATCTTCGTGCCTGCCACACGATATACGCATGCAAAATGGTCATTGGCAGAGGAAGCTCTCAGTTAATAACTGTGGAAGTGCTCATAGAACACTAAGCTGAGAAGCAGGCTTTGTCCCAATGAGGACGTAACGCCAAGAAGAGAGAGAGAGAGAGATGTGGATGCATTCCACAAAAAATATGTCATGAAAACAAAACTGATGTATACCAATCTGTTTTGAAATAGTTTTTTTTTGTGGTTCTGGACATTGCATATCTTTTCAAAGCTTTTTGGTTTGGAATGTGAGTTTGACTCGTCCAAATTTCGAAGATGCTGTTTGTGATGAAAACCAGAACCACACCTTTGGTCTCGCTAGTTTCCTGCACGTCTTTAAGAGCTAATTCATCTAGGACACTGATATCCTTCTAGCTCATAATAATGCTGGTTAATTTTACCCTTTTTTAACTTCTAATTCATCTTTTTTCGGGCAGTGCACATTCATATTCTATTTAAATTGACTGTCTTACTATTGACACAGGCTTTCCCAAGGGAAATGATGATCTCTTCACTAAATTGACTAACTCGAAACAGGATAGTCGGGATGCTTCCTCTGTGTACTGTGGTCTATTTATCATAGCTATGCTCCCGTATGATGAAACCATCTTCCACTCTGTTATGAATGGCTTAATTTCGGACCGAGGGTAGCCGCTCTATTTCCCAGGTACAAAAACCGCGACGCATTCAAAAGTTGAAGCAGTTTTCTACCCTCAAATATGTTTCCCGTGTCTTGTTGAAACATTTTTCAATTTTTTGTGTCCTTGCCGCATCCCCCGACCGGCCAACCGGCGATGTTCTGTGCTTCTGTTGTTCGGTTTTTCGCCACACGCTCGGTCAAAAGTCAGCTCTCTCGAAATATATATCATTCTGGGATTGCCTTCTTTTCAATGGCTTTGTCCCAAAGTCACTTTTTTAATTTTTCACCCAGGCTCTCTATATGTGCTTCCTAGCCGTCGCCGTCACCGGTGCCATTGTGCTCGCAACACACGACAACCCAGTTTTTGGTCAGACGGACCGACTTCGGTATAAATCCTAGTCACCGTGCGCACTGTGGAGGCTTTATCATTCACTTGCAAAAGAACACGAAAATGTAGGGCGGATGGATGCCGGCGGTCGACAAAACCGATACGACGAACATACGGACAAATCTCCAGACGCTCACTTACGGAGCCAGCGGAGCGGACAGCAATTGCCTGCGAAAGACGGCGACCGGACGCAGTCGTTAATTTTGGCTTCTGATACTTCTTTTTACCCTTCTTACACCCATAAGAAGGGTATAAATATCGCTCGAAAAACCGACTTTCGATCCGAGGCCCGGAGGGCCGAGTCTCATATACCTATCAACTCAGCTCGACGAACTGAGCAAATGTCTGTATGTGTGTGTGTGTGTATGTGTGTATGTGTGTGTGTGTGTGTATGTGCGTTACAAAAAAAAGTCACGCACGTTTCTCAGTCGTCTGTCAACCGATTTGAGTTCTCTTGGAAGCAAATGAAAGCTACTACATCCTAGTAGAACGCTATTGAATTTTTTTTTCGATTGGACGTTTGGTTACCGAGATATCTCTCGAAGAGTACTTATGAGTCATACTTCTAAACTTTTTAAGATTTTTGACCAAGTGTATCATAATAAATATTTCGGCCGTTTGTCAATCGATTTAAGTTCTCTTGGCACCAAATGAAAGCTACAGCATCCTAGTAGATCACCCAGAAATTTTATTTCGATTGGACATTTGGTTACAGAGATATCTTTCGAAGAGTACTTAGGATTTATACAACTAAACCTTTTGAGATTTTTGACCAATTGTATCATAATAAATATCTTAGCCGTCTGTCAACCGATTTCGGTTATCCTGGCACCAAATGAAAGCTACAACATTCTAGAAGAACCCTATACAATTTCATTAGGATTGGACATTTGATTACCGAGATATCTTTCAATGAGTACTTGGGAGTAATACAGGTTAACTTTTTGAGAGATTTTGGACCAAGGGTACCATAATAAATATCTCAGCCATCTGTCAACCGATTTGGGTTCTCTAAGCACCAAATGAAAGCTACAATATCCTTGTATAAGGCCCTGAAATTTTATTTCGATTCGACATTTGATTACTGAGATATCTTACGAAGAGTATTTCAATAAATTCTTTTTTTACCCTTCTTACACCCATAAGAAGGGTATAAATATCGCTCGAAAAACCGACTTTCGATCCGAGGCCCGGAGGGCCGAGTCTCATATAACTATCAACTCAGCTCGACGAACTGAGCAAATGTCTGTATGTGTGTGTGTGTGTATGTGTGTATGTGTGTATGTGTGTGTGTGTGTATGTGCGTTACAAAAAAAAGTCACGCACGTTTCTCAGCCGTCTGTCAACTGATTTGAGTTCTCTTGGAAGCAAATGAAAGCTACTACATCCTAGTAGAACGCTATTGAATTTTTTTTCGATTGGACGTTTGGTTACCGAGATATCTCTCGAAGAGTACTTATGAGTCATACTTCTAAACTTTTTAAGATTTTTGACCAAGTGTATCATAATAAATATTTCGGCCGTTTGTCAATCGATTTAAGTTCTCTTGGCACCAAATGAAAGCTACAGCATCCTAGTAGATCACCCAGAAATTTTATTTCGATTGGACATTTGGTTACAGAGATATCTTTCGAAGAGTACTTAGGATTTATACAACTAAACCTTTTGAGATTTTTGACCAATTGTATCATAATAAATATCTTAGCCGTCTGTCAACCGATTTCGGTTATCCTGGCACCAAATGAAAGCTACAACATTCTAGAAGAACCCTATACAATTTCATTAGGATTGGACATTTGATTACCGAGATATCTTTCAATGAGTACTTGGGAGTAATACAGGTTAACTTTTTGAGAGATTTTGGACCAAGGGTACCATAATAAATATCTCAGCCATCTGTCAACCGATTTGGGTTCTCTAAGCACCAAATGAAAGCTACAATATCCTTGTATAAGGCCCTGAAATTTTATTTCGATTCGACATTTGATTACTGAGATATCTTACGAAGAGTATTTCAATAAATTCTTTTTTTTACCCTTCTTACACCCATAAGAAGGGTATAAATATCGCTCGAAAAACCGACTTTCGATCCGAGGCCCGGAGGGCCGAGTCTCATATACCAATGAACTCAGCTCGACGAACTTAGCAAATGTCTGTATGTGTGTGTGTGTATGTGTGTATGTGTGTATGTGTGTGTGTGTGTATGTGCGTTACAAAAAAAAAAGTCACGCACGTTTCTCAGCCGTCTGTCAACCGATTTGAGTTCTCTTGGAAGCAAATGAAAGCTACTACATCCTAGTAGAACGCTATTGAATTTTTTTTCGATTGGACGTTTGGTTACCGAGATATCTCTCGAAGAGTACTTATGAGTCATACTTCTAAACTTTTTAAGATTTTTGACCAAGTGTATCATAATAAATATTTCGGCCGTTTGTCAAGCGATTTAAGTTCTCTTGGCATTAAATGAAAGCTACAGCATCCTAGTAGATCACCCAGAAATTTTATTTCGATTGCACATTTGGTTACAGAGATATCTTTCGAAGAGTACTTAGGATTTATACAACTAAACTTTTTGAGATTTTTGACCAAATGTGTAATAATAAATATCTTAGCCGTCTGTCAACCGATTTCGGTTACCCTGGCATCAAATGAAAGTTACAACATTCTAGTAGAACCCCATACAATTTCATTAGGATTGGACATTTGATTACCGAGATATCTTTCAAAGAGTACTTGGGAGTAATACAGGTTAACTTTTTGAAAGATTTTGGACCAAGGGTACCATAATAAATATTTCAGCCATCTGTCAACCGATTTGGGTTCTCTAAGCACCAAATGAAAGCTACAATATCCTTGTATAAGGCCCTGAAATTTTATTTCGATTCGACATTTGATTACTGAGATATCTTACGAAGAATATTTCAATAAATTCTTTTCATTATTATATTCACTTGTTATCTTGCATTAGCTTTTCACCAGTCTATGGGAAATTATTTTTCAATAAATAATGCTGATTTCATACAAAGTGTATTCTAGCAGGGTATTTGTTTTCAACAATATTATAATTAACAAATTACAAATACACAGGAATTTTATGAAAACTAACAATATGTTAAATGAAAGCTTTGAATTTATATATTGTGGGAAAAATGCAAGAACCGGACAGCCAAAATAACTAGTTAATGCCAAAACTGATAAACTTAGTAGATATGTCATTTTTGTCCTTTTTACACCATAACCATGAATACCAAGTACTTTGGAGCTAATTTAATCGACTGATTAAGAGATATTAGACAAAGTGCATCTCGCTGATTTTCTTATCCATTTGTTAATCGATTCAAGATTATTTGGCAGTTAACAAAAGATAAAATATTCCAGAATATGAAAGCTATTTTTTTAACATTCCATATAAGATTCCAGGAGGTGTCTGGCATTTCTGGTAAGTCCTTGGTCTGATGCTATTTTGGGAACCAATTCACTAGATGTCAAATCAACAATATTTTCTAGAACTTTTGGTCAATCACACATGCTTAATACGCATAATACAACAATATTTTTAATAAGTGTAAGAAGGGTTCTGTTCACCATAGGTGGATTAAATCGGGTTTTTATGTTTTCTATCGGAGTTCGTCCTCGTTGCAGGATATGCTGAGGAAATCCCACGCAATGGGATTATGGTTCTGTGTGCCTTTAGGGCGGTAATCTGGAGGGAGTGCGTGCCCGAGTGATAAGGTTTTTAAAGCATAGCTATTTGTTAATTGCGCTGGTGGTCGGTAAACCTACTGAAATAAATTTAAAGCACTTTCAATGCGAGACGATCGATAAAACTGTTCATTGCAAGAACTACCGTTTTTGCCTTTCTCGTACACCAAGGTGTACCGAAAGGCTATATGTTCACTCCAAAAATGAAATTTTGATAGAACCCCGGAGGGCTAAGTCTTATATACCAATCGACTCAGCTCGAAGAGTTGAGATGATGTCTGTGTGTATGTCTGTGTGTATGTATGTGTGTGTGTGGATAGTAAATATCATCCGATTTCAACGCTTTTGTTTTCAATCGACGCGGAATATTGTCCCATTATTTCCTATTGAAAATGGTTTGAATCGGTCCAGCCGTTCCGGAGTTATGGCCATTTAGGTGTTCCGGACCGGTACCCCAGGAAGGGGTCAGATATGAAATTGCAACAAACCCATGCATGCGACTCATCTAACCACGGCATTTTCGATTATCTGACGAACGGTAAGCAGGAAAATAGTCGCAGATTATATCTGAACTGTTAGTGTTCCGGAACCGGTTCTGGGTGTCCCGCCGGAAGTGGCCAAATATAAAAGTGAACCAAGCCCCTGCATGCGACATATCAAATTGCAGCTTTTTGTATAACCTGATGAACGGTAGACAGGAAAATAGCCTCGGACCATATCTAAACCGGTAGCATACCGGAACCGGTTCCGGGTGTCCCACTGTAAGTGGCCAAATGTAAAAGTGAAACAAACCCATGCATACGACACATCAAATCACCGCTTTTTATGTAACCTGATGAATGGTTAACAGGAAAATAGTAACAGACCATATCTGATCCGGTAGTGTTCCGGAACCGGTTCCGGGTATCCCGCCGGAAGTGACCAAATATAAAAGTGAACCAAACCCATGCATGCGACACATAAAATCGCAGCTTTTTCTATAACCTGATGAACGATAAATAGGAAAATAGTCGCAGACTATATCTGTACCGGTAGTGTTGCAGAACCGGTTCCGGGTGTCTCACCGGAAGTGGCCAAATATAAAAGTGGAATAAACCCATGCATGCGACACATCAAATCACCGCTTTTTCTGTAACCTGATGAATGGTAAACAGGAAAATAGTCGCAGACCATATCTGATCCGGTAGTGTTCCGGAACTGGTTCCGGGTATCCCGCCGGAAGTGGCCAAATATAAAAGTGAACCAAACCCATGCATGCGACACATCAAATCGCCGCTTTTTCTATAACCTGAGGAACGGTAAGCAGGAAAATAGTCTCAGATCATATCTGATCCGGTAGCATCCCGGAACCGATTCCTGGTGTCCCGAAGGAAGTGGCCTAATTCATACATGTGACACATCAAATAGTGGCCTTTTCGATAACTAGTACGATCAGCAAGAAAATAAACTAAGCCCACATTAGAAACTAGTGATAGTGTTCCGGAATCGGTTCGAGGTGTCTCGCTGAAAGTGGCCGAATGTAAAAGAGAACCAAAAAAATATTCGCGACACATCAAATGGCTTTTAAGGTATCCTGATGAACGGTTACCAAGAAAAAATATCTCAGATCATGTTTGGGAAAACTAGTAGTGTCCCGGAATCGGTTCCCGGTGTCCCTCTGGATGTGGTCAAATGTAGAAGGGAACCCAACTCCATGCATGCGCTTCATCAAACCGCGGTTTTTTCGATAAGCTGATGAAAGGTTTTCAAGAAACCCAGCTCACATTACGTTAGAGACCACCGATAGTATTCCACAACCGGTTTCAGGTGTTCCGCCGGAATTGGTCAAATGTAAAAATGAACCATGTAAATTTTCCGGAACCGGTTAAGGGTGTCCCACTGGAAGTGGACATACATAAAAGTGAATCAAACCCATGCTTGCGGTACATCAAATCGCTTTTTTGTCAGTATCCAGATGCATGGATGATAAGAAAATAGGCACAGTCCACAGAAGTTACTACCGGTAGTGTTTCTAGTTCCGGGTAACCTGATTAACAGTTTTATAAACTCAGATCACATTTGAATATACCGGTAGTGTTACGGAATCATTTCCGTATTTCATTTGCTTACGAAATATAAAATATACTCAGATTACATAAGAGGCTACCGGTGGTGTTTCAGAAGCAGCGTTGGGTGCTTTAGCGAAATTACGAAAGTGAACTAAATGAATGCAAGCGATAGATATGTGTAAGAAAACCAAAAACCTAAAAAAAACTAAAGCGATCTTATCAAATCACACCATTTTAGATTCCTGAGACGTAAATTTACAGTAGGATGGATCAACGTTGTATGGAAAAATTAAAATTTGAGCGCATCAGCCCGGAACATTCTTTTAAATCTTTATTTGCGTCTAAAATTACTACGCAAAATTTTTATGCGGCTGGAGGGCGAGCTCTGTAATGTGGTTGATATTTGAATGTGATATAGCAATGGCAATTCAAATTACTACATTACAAATTCTACATGAATTTTGCAACCAATGATAATAAAATATAGCATAAAATGTGCATATGAAACTTTGTCAAAGTGTTCTGTGGAAAAAGTTTAATCCTGGCTAGTAATTGTCATCTTGGTATGAATCAGCCTCCAGTGAAGGTGGTCAAGCAGTCAACTGAAAGGACTGATACTTTCAGCTCTGCCCATACGTTGAATATAACGTCGGAATAAGTGCCCCTATTCGATGATGATTGATTTTCTAAATAAAGTATTCTCATGATTCAGAAATTCGTAGGTGGAACAGTCCCAGATCGCTGTTATGAGCATTTCTCCCTTCTCGTCCATTACCAAAGCACAGAGATTTGGGGCTGATTACTGACTCTAAGGCAAGATTGATTGCGTCGACGGAAAGATCATGAGTACATATTTGACGAGAAAGGCACTATCACGACTAGGTGAATAAATCTGGGTTTTTTTCGTTTGGGTCAGCCAATGCGAAAAGTATAGATCTCTTGTAGCAAAATGTGTATCCTTAGTCATACATGTCGTATTATGTACTCGGATCTCCAGTTAGCCTTATGAATACCCAAGCAGCACACTTTGTTACAACTTACTTACTTACCGATCAGGCTAAGGCCGGGGTGGCCTCTGCTGTACATAGTAGCCGTCTCCATTCCACACGGTCCATGGCTGTCTGTAGGGTCCGCAGATCGTCCTCCACTTGGTCGACCCACCTAGCTCGCTGCGTACCACGTCTTCTTGTGCCGGTCGGATGACTCTCGAGAACCATTTTAGTCGGGTTGCTATCCGACATCCTGATGACGTGACCCGCCCACCGTAGCCACGCGATTTTCGCGGTATGGACGATGGTTGGTTCTCTTAGCAGCTGATGCAGCTCGTGATTCATTCGCCTTCTCCAAGTCCCGTCTTCCATCTGCACTCCACCGTAGATGGTACGCAATACCTTCCGTTCGAAAACTCCAAGGGCGCGTTGGTCCTCTGCACGTAGGGTCCATGTTTCGTGCCCATAGAGGACGACCGGTCCAATCAGCGTTTTGCAGATAGTTAACTTCGTGTTACGGCGAACTTTATTCGATCGTAGAGTTCTGCGGAGTCCAAAGTAAGCACGGTTTCCTGCCACAATGCGCCTCTGAATATCTCTGCTGGTGTCGTTGTCGCCGGTCACCAGTGAGTCCAAGTACACGAATTCTTCAACCGCCTCGATTTCATCACCGTCTATATGAATTCGGAGTGGCGGGCACGCTGATTCCTCCCTGGAGCCCTTTGCCGACGGCTGTACGCTTTAGTCGGATGTACGGTTCCGCAATCGCCTCAAATTTACGAGCAATAATATCAATATCATCAGCGAAACCAAGCAGCTGAACGGACTTTGTGAAAATCGTTCCACTCGTTTTTATCCCCGCTCTCCTAATTACACCCTCTAAGGCAATGTTAAAAAGCAAGCACGAAAGACCATCACCTTGCCGTAACCCTCTGCGAGATTCGAAGGGACTCAATAGTGTCCCTGATACTCGAACTACGTACATCACTCGATCCATCGTCGCCTTGATCAACCGTATCAGTTTATCCGGGAATCCGTATTCGTGCATAATCTGCCATAGCTGTTCTTGATCGATTGTATCATACGCCGATTTGAAATCGATGAACAAGTGATGTGTGGGCGCGTTGTATTCGTGTCATTTCTGCAACACCTGGCGGAAGTGAACATCTAATCCGTTGTAGCGCGTTCATCCATAAATCCAGCCTGATATTGACCCACGAACTCTCTTGCAATCGGTAATAGACGGCGGCATAAAATTTGAGAGAGTATCTTGTAGGCAGCGCTCAGTAGTGTGATCGTGCGGTAGTTCCCGCAATCCAACTTCCCAAGAAACAATTTTTGGTTTAAGAAATGTTTCTCAAAGCAACGTTATTAAACTGGAAGTCGTATTATATTTGAATAATTTTAAAATAAAACTGTTCTTCAACTCTTGTTCGCCCAAAAATGAGAATATATTCAACGTCAACCGTTCTATAAGCACGATGAAATGAATGTTTATTCAATGATCGTACATCGGTTGTGAAACTCTTGTTCAACGTTAGAACCATCAGCAATTTACACAAACATCATAAACTTTACTTCAACGTTTATTAAACAATGGTGTATGATGCTATTTGTTTAATCATTTAAGAATGGTTTTAGAAACCATTATTGTGCACTAGCAGCATAGCGCATAATAACAAGCTTTCTTCGATATTCATTCCACCATGATACAATCAAAACATACTGGAGCCGTGATACAACTTATAAAATTTATTTCTATTTATAGATATGATTTTATAATTAGCATTAGCATTAGCATTAGCATTAAGCGAGTCGCACAAATTCGTAGGTGGTACAGTTCTAGACCGCTGTTATGAGGGTTGCCTCCTTCCCGTCCGAACCAAAGCACAAAGATTTGGGACTAATCTCTGACTCTTAGACAAGACTGAGGCAATCCTCCAATGGTCGAGCACTGTCTGGCCACGTCCTTGCGACTGCTGAGGAATGGGAAAGGATGGTTAGTTTTGGACACCTATGAAAAATGTAGACAACTCTACGATCTCTCAGGCCTAGGTGTCACGGGAATTTGGGTGTTGTTAGTGGAAGGGTAAACTCCAAAGGATACGCTTGGTTAACGTTCAAGCACACCATTGTTAGACTGCTTCGAATCAGTTGTCTGCCCGATTCATCCTTGTTTCCTCGTCGTCTTGATGGCATTTGGTTCAATTACTAGATTCTTCGGTTGATAATCTGAAATATAAAATAATATTAACATCGTACGTCAAATAAGCTACATATTAGTGATACGCTCGCCACAGTTGCATATTTTTACAATATTATTTATATCATACGATAAATTTACCTCAAACCTGCTGAAATAAAATGTTGATTAGCAGTACACTGAAACAAAATTAACTACAAAACACAAAAAAAAGCATCAAACTTTGATCTTGGAATATTTATAAACACGGTAAATATCAAGATCAAAATTTGATTTGGTAGATCTTACACCGCAACGCACCATTATAAGGTGATCTACCCACGTTACGGGGGTAGATATGATTTTATAATTGCTACAAAAACGATTCTTAAACGTTTCTTCAACATCATGTTACATCATGTAACAATAAAATGAGAAAATGATTTAACTTTCAATATTTCTGAATTTGTGTCTGGAATAGCTCTCTCTGATTATGTACCCCCAACATCTTTAGTTTATTACATTTTATGGGACAAATCGCATCAATGGAAAGACTCGAACTCTGGATCTTTGGGTTCACACTCGTCTGCATCCGCTCTGCTTCAATCCGAATTACATGAGTCGGCAGATTTAAAGCAGTATATAAATATTCAATTCCTGAGTCGAATACATTACCGTACATATGCTGCTTAAACATTGCTTACATATTTTATTCAACTAATTATCTTCAAAAACATTGAAGTTGATCCATGTTTGAATAATTGTAGCCGCAACTTTTAATCTGCGGTTTAATCATAAGGCATGCATGCTAATTATTTTGCTAGTCTGTCAGTAATTTACGGTGTTGTGTTGTAAGATTGGTATCGCTTCGAACTTTTTTTTTTATTTGAACGTCCAAATAAGTGATCTTTATTTATTTTCACTGCTCCTGTTTTGTGTCGGGAGGGGGATGTGTAAAACTTGTGTATATCTCCAGACAGCTATAAGATATGGACATAAGGAAGATAAACCCGGTTTGACCGGTGGCAACAAAGTGGATAGAGTATAGATTGTCAATACCAAACAGAGGAGCCGCCCAGGATCCACTTCAGCTGCTTTTTCTGGTGTTTTTGTTACCGATTTTGCTTCCGTTGGAGCATGTAGTGTAAAAGGTAAGTCAGAATGTTTTTAGAAGTGTGTATTTAGAGCTGCTGCAAGAAGTTTGTTTGGTTTTCAAGCTTGTAGCCGCGGTTGCTCTTTTTAGGCTCCTAATCAGCAATCGTGTTTACAAAAAGGGGCAGGGCGAACAATGATAATTAAGTGACACAGTACCACTGCTAATCAACATTGCTTGAATAAAAGTGTAACATCTGTATTGAAGAAACATGGTAATATCTTGTTGTTAAACTATATCAGTGTAGTTGAATAAAATGATCAAGCAAAAGTTGTTAAACTTTAAATAGGCTACTTGTTCCATTGAAGATCTTATGTGGAATAACGGCATCTAATACGTTGGAAGCAGCTTGTATTCTATCATTATTAGAGCACTATTGGACAGATGATGTGAATATTTAGGCAACTGTTTTTAAACTTTTATACCATTGGTTATTCAATGAGCAGAAATATGTTTAACTAACGTGCAGTTTCCACTGCATGAAACATTTATTCGCCATTTTGTTCAACATAAACTCTTGTACAACTGTCGGCGCCTTTGTAGCGCATTTGATCAACTGACATGCTTATTAATGATTTTGAATTGTTACTTGGGTTGTCGCCCTTTTTGTAGACGGGACACACGATACCTTCCATCCATTCCTCCGGTAATACTTCCTCTTCCCAAATCTTGGTAATGACCCAGTGTAGTGCTCTCACCAGTGTTTCTCCACCGTATTTTAGAAGCTCGCTTGGTAGTTGATCTGCCCCAGCGGCTTTGTTGTTTTTCAACCGGCCAATCTCCTCCTCAATCTCTTGGAGGTCAGGGGCCGGAAGTCTTTCGTCCTGTGTACATACTCCTAAATCTGTTACCACGCCACCTTCGATACTTGCAACGTCGCCATTGAGGTGCTCATCGTAATGCTGCCGCCACCTGTCGACCACCTCACGCTCGCTCGTGTGAATATTCCCGTAATTATCTCGGCACATGTCGGCTTGTGAAACGAAGCCTCTGCGCGTGCGGTTCAGCTTTTCGTAGAACTTTCGTATGTCCTTAGCGCGGTACAGCTCTTCCATCGCTTCGCGATCTCGTTCTTCCTGCTGGCGCTTCTTCATCCGGAAGACTGAGTTCTGCCTGTTCCGCGCCTGTCTGTAACGTGCCTCATTCGCTCTCGTACGGTGTTGCAGCATTCTTCTCGTTTTTCAACTGTTCACATTCGCCGTCGTACCAGTCGTTTCTGTGATTCGGAGTCGCGAAGCCTAGTGCTGTAGCCGAGGTACTACCTATGGCGGATCGGATGTCCCTCCAGCCATCTTCAAGTGTAGCTGCGCCAAGCTGCTCTTCCGTTAGTAGGGCTATTGCTAACTGCTGCGCGTAGTCTTAAGCCACTTCTACGTTACGCCCGAATGGAGGAGAACGTGCCTCTAGAGCCGACCTACTGATACTGATACGTTACGCAGTTGCTCGATGTTGAGCCGCGGTGTTCGACTTCGACGCGTGGTGATAACTGTCAAAAGTTTTGAGCGCATGGATACGGCGACTAAGTAGTGATCCGAATCTATATTCGCACTGCGGTATGTGCGGACATTGGTTATATCCGAGAAGAATTTACCATCGATTAGAACGTGGTCGATTTGGTGTTCTGTTTGATGGTCGGGTGATCTCCAGGTGGCTTTGTGGATATCTTTGCGGGGAAAGAAGGTGCTTCGGACTACCATACCACGGGAGGGTGCAAAGTTTACGCATCGCTAGCCGTTATCATTCGATACGGCATGCAGACTGTTTCGCCCGATTACCGGTCTGTACATTTCCTCCCTTCCTTCCTGCGCGTTCATGTCGCCGACAACACGTCACGCGGCGAGCAACCATCGTATGTTTGCTCTAACTGCGCGTAGAACGCTTCTTTCTCGTCATCAGATCTCCCTTCGTGTGGGAAGTGGACGTTGATGATGCTGTAGTTGAAGAAACGGCCCTTAACTCTCAACATGCACATCCTTGCGTTGATCGGCTGCCACCCGATCACACGTTGTCGCATCTTGCCCAACACTGTTATCCTGTTCCCAGGTCATTGGTGGTGCCACAGCTTTGACAGAAGGTAGCCGCTCGATTCCCGCTCTTCCACACTTTATGTCCAGTCCAACAAAGTTCCTGCAACGCCACGATGTCGAAGTTGCGGTGATGTAGTTCGTCGTAAAGTATCCTGTCACAGCCAGTGAAACCTAGTGACTTGCAATTCCACGTTCCAAATTTCCAATCGTAGTCCTTGTTTCGTCGCGTGGGTTTTTGCCGATTTTATCGAGTCGTATTTTGGGGATTTTTACGGGTGGCTTATTGGGTCTTCGCCAACACTCCTGTCTCGCAGGAGGAGGGTCATCGTGCCAGTTCTGTTTAACGTCCCAACCAACACTGAGAGTCTGAGACGACCACGCTGATAAGGCTACCACCTTGGATCTAGCTGGGCATGGTGCAGCGTTTCTTACTGAGCCGATGGATGCCAGAACAGACGCCGTTTGAGCCGCACCTCCGTGGTGAACAGACGCTCGGGTCGTACCTCATCAATCTAGCTGAAGTCAGAAGGACAACAGTGCCCAGGCTGCACTACCAGTTAAGCACACAACTCTTAGGGGTCGTCCATAAATGACGTAGCTCTTTTTTAGGGGGGGGGGTCCCATCAAACACACGATCGTACATGATGTTACATAGGATGCAAAAGTGGAGGCGATATACGCACACTTCACACGCGGGTAACTGGAAGCATGTACGCATATGGCCTCCACTTTAGCATCTTATGCAACACCGTATACGACTTTGTGTTAGCTGGGGTGTTTGTGATTTTGTGATGAAGTGTGACGATAGGGGGGTAGGGGTTTATGATATGCTACGTAGCTTTCTACTAGGTCTATTGAAAAAAATATTTCATAATCAATAACATTTTTACTTGCATTATTTAAGTAAGTATCATTATCCAGTAAATCTATTTTTCTATTCACATTAATGTAAATAACAAATAATGGAAATAAATGCCGGCATCATTTCATAAGACATGCAGCTATCGGACGCAACAACTGTATCTGAGAAAGTGGTTTTGCAATCCTGCGTTAAGAATAATGTATTGTGTTTGCAGACAAAAATCAATTTCGCTCAAATGCTTCTCAAGACCAATAGTTTGATGTTTGCTATAGAACACTGCACGCTGCTAAGGTTGCAAAGGAAAATTTTTCTAAGTTTTTGGCATTACGACATTATTCCAGGAGTTCCTTATATAGTTTCTACAGGACTTCCTCGAAGAATTCATCCTGTGAAGATCAATCCTGCCATTAGGAAATCACCCATTGCGCTGGCCGTAATATACCAACGGACGCGTCTTACCTGCCGGCTGCTAGCTCACACAATGAATGCTGCTCTCGGTTGGGTAGCTGTGGAACAGGCTGTGGAACAGGGTTGAGTGTGGGCTGAGTCGATATAAAGAACACACAGCATAGAGTGGCGCACGACAGATCGACTCGCGCCACACATCCACCTTCTCCCCTGAGAAAATGAATGATTTTCCTGTAGAATCTATTCTGCATACATTACCATCTATTACCACGTGTTTAAAGACATGCTTATTAATGCATCGAGTAGCCAACTCGATGAAAAAAAGTAGTTTGCCATGATTTCTTGCCAACCAAAAAAAAAGTAGTGTGCCTTGATTTTCATTTTGACAACTTTGCAGACACTTGATATCATTTCAAGACTGTATTCCAAGGCAAGAGGACCCGATAATCAAGATCAAGATGGTCAATCAACCTAAGAAAAATACGTGAAAAAAAAACCGAACATTGCCCAGTAACAAACATATTTATTGTAAGTATAAAAGGTTGATGAAACATTTAAAGAAAAAAAAAAAATCATTCATTCCCCTCCAACTATTCCTCTTCTAGGACTTTGGATTCTGCTCGAGCTCCCGGATGTAATCGGAGAGATAGGAGGGGGTCCTTTTCTCCCGCGCTGGACGCTGTTCTCGACCGCCATCGGGAGGAAGCTCTGGATTATGATCCTGCTCGCCTGTTGATTGCTGCTGTCGCCATTCCTGGACCTTTTTCGTCTGTGATACGTGACGCTTAAGCTTTTGGCCTTCGGAATCGCAGAGGACTAGACTGCCGTTACGTTCGTCAGAAACCACATACCGCTTCGAGCCAAACCTACTTTCGCCATTCGATCTCGTTTGACGTTCGACGATTACAGTATCGCCTGGCTTAACTTTGCATGCTCTGGCTCCCCGTCGAGCATCTTCTCGCGATTTTGAAAGTAACTTTGCTTCACGATCTCGAACATCCAGCTCCACTTCGTTGTGATTGGATTTCCCGTAGTGAAGAAGCGGCAAACCACGCTTAATTTTGCGCCCTGATAACGCTTCCTCGGGTGGAACCTTTGTAATTGAGTGGTCTGCTGCATTATATGCCTGGACTGCGGACTGCAGTTCCCTTTGGTAGTTTGCGCCTGTTGACACTGCAGTGCACATTGCCTTATTTACGATTTTCATAAACCCTTCCACCAAGCCATTTTGCTGTGGATAGAAGGGAGTGGAAAATATGACCTGGATTCCACGTTCTGAGCAATAACGTGCATAGTCCTCCCCATTGAATGGTGGACCATTGTCCGATTTTATGGCTCGTGGGAACCCTTCTCTCTCGAAAACGGAATCCAAGACTTCTTTTGTGTACTCAAATTTAGTTGATTTGACTGGGCGCGCAATTGCGTACCTGGACCTCAGATCAATTATTACTAGAATTGATATGTTGCCAAATTTTAGGTATGGCCCATTAAAATCAAGCGCAATAGTCTCCCAAGCAGCTTTGGGTGCAAATGATCTCTGCATGGGAGGTGGCCTTTCCGGCCTTCCATTCACAGCGCAAGTGGCGCATGCTTTGACCCACTTCTCAGCGTCGCCGGACATCCCCGGCCACCAAACGCGACTCCTTAGAATGCTTTTGAATTTGGCTTCCAACGGATGACCTGCGTGTGCTATCTCCAGCGCCTTCTTCTGAAGACCTTCAGGTATTACCGCACAACCGTTTTTACTTAGGATCCCGTCCGTGTATCGCAAGTCTTCTGCAACAGCTTTGAATCTCGCTAGATCTTTTGACCACTTGCCGGTGTCCAACGATGAAATCACCTAGGAAAGGTTTAAATTCATATATTATTCAAATTACGAGATAACACAATCAAATTCAAGGTTTACCAAAAGAAGAGTATCATCGTTCTTCGTTGATTCTCGTATTTCTTCTTCAGTAAGGAAGTCGACGGATTGGGAGTTCAAGCTACATATTTCCCAGGGACTTACTTCCTCGTTAAAAGCCCCATCCTCCCCGTCGTATAGGCGTGATGAGGGATCGGCGATGTTTTCGTGGCCCCGGATGTACTCGATGTCGTAATCATACGGGCTTAGGCGCAAAGCCCAGCCATCGGCTCTAGTCAGAGCCCTTTTTGAATCCTCGCGTGTTCTTCTGAAGATGAAGGCCATTCCTTGAGCGTCCGTGCGGAGAACGAAGTGCCTTCCCAACAAAAAGTAGGAGAAGTGCTCCACTGCCCACACGGCACTCAAGGCCTCGCGTTGGTTCTGGGCATATTTCCTTTCCGTAGTAGTCAACGACTTGGAAGCGAAACTAATGATTCGATAAATCCCGTCTTCATTCTGTTGCACCAATACTGCTCCTAGCGCACGGGGAGAGGCGTCCGTGTACAGGTATGTCCGATCGTATTCAGAAAAGTATCCGAGAGTAACCGTTGAGTGGATAATCCGGTTTTTGATAAGCTCAAAAGCTTTCTCCTGGTCTTCTCCCCAGCTCCATTTTTGTGATGATGCTACCGTCCACAATGGACTAGAAATGTCCGCAAAATTGTTTATGTATGGGCTCACGAATGAAGCCAACCCAAGGAAACTTCTTAGTTCCGAGGCGGTGGTCGGTCGCCGGAATTTCCGAACATCACCAACTTTCGATTCCTCTATGTTGAATCCCTTCTCATTCAGCTCATGCCCCAGAAATCTGATGTTTGTTCGATCAAATTCGCATTTATCGGTATTTAACGAGAGGTTATTCGACCGCAAGATTTGTAAGACTTGCGAGACTGTCTTTCTCAATTCTTCAATCGTCCCGGCGAACAAGAGTATGTCATCAATGAATACTATTTTATTCTTGACATCTTTGAGGATACGCGTCATTTCTCGCTGGAATATCTCCGGTGCGCAATTGACACCGAACATTAGGCGGGTGAAGCGGAGCATTCCATTTTCCGAAAGGAACGTCGTGAGTTCTCGCGATTCCTCATTCAACTCGATGTGGTAAAACGCATTGGAGAGGTCCAACTTAGAAAAATATTTGGCACCGTGTAGTTTAATTCTCATTTCATCGATCGATGGCATTCTGAAGTACTCCCGTTTGATGGCTTTGTTCGGGGCCCGCATGTTTACCACCAAACGGAAGTCCTCTTTCCCCTTCGGAACGGCAGACATGCCACTTATCCATTGAGGAGCTTGCGTTACCTTCTCGATTATTCCCCGTGCCTCCATTTCCTCAAGTCTTCGTCGTGCGCCCTCGCGGTATGCGGCAGGAATGTTATAATACGCGTTGCGTACTGGGGGTATTGAATCATCAACACTAAACTTCACCTTCACTCCGGGCATTTTTGGAAATATCCCAGATTCGCAAGTATTGATCGTTCCTCCAACCTTTAGAAGTCCCATGTCGCTGGCTGTTACCCTTCCAAGCAAGGATCGCTTGCCTGCTCTCACCACAAGAAAATCAGCGGTAACAGGTGGTTTTGTACCGCCAACTGCTTCGACAGTAGTTGTAAAAGCGTGTTCGACTTCCATTGGTTTGTTGGAAGCGTACGCTTGCAAATTCCGATTGATGGTCCTTTCCAGTGGGATAAGTTCAACCTTACCTGCCCTCAGCTGCTGTTCCAAGTTGTCCCAATCCGCTCGACCCAGGACGTTTACGTCTGCACCCGAATCTATCAGGAACTTGATCGGATTAGATGAACCGACGCGGCAATCAATCAGTACATCTTGGAGCGAAAGGGCATTGATTTGCTGTAATAGATTCCAATTAATAAGAAAGCCCAAGGGTTTGTATTCATGAAATATTTGATTATTGCAGTATCAAATCTTTATTATCAAAATTATCTCTCTTCAATGTTATGAATTCATTGCTTCAACATTTTAGGTTATAATCCATTACCTGATCCTTGGAATCCTCGATGGCTGCACGAGTTGAGACCTCCTCATCTTTGACCACGTTCACACGATGACCGCGACACGCCACCGCAAAATGTCCAACCGCACCGCAAGAATTGCAGTTCCTCCACTTCGCTGGACACTCAGAACCCATATGAGACGAACGGAAACACCTTGGACATCTGTTCCGACGAGTCATTTCCACACGAGGATGTGCTCTGCCTCCATCAGCTACCGTTCTGTTCGGACGGAACCTCTTGGATGAATTACCAAACCGCTTTTCTTGCTGTTCTGCTTTGCGTTTGAATCGGTCCTGAGAACCACGATACTGGCCGGCGCTGACTGTGAACGTGCTGGATTCCGTTGCCGATGGCGTAACTTCAGCCTGGAATCCCTCGGCTCGAGTGGCCGACTGTACGATGAAGTTTGAGTCGTGACCGTACATCCTCGCAGCTTTCTTGAGTTCCTGATTACGGAGCCCCCTTAGAAGCTGAGTCCTAACGAAGCGGTCCTGGTCGTCGGGGCTGTAGCCGCAGAGCTGCACCTTTCTTGACAGTCTTGCATGGAAATTAACAGCGGATTCTCCATCTTCCTGACGCATGTTTAGAAAGCTCTCATGCTCCGCAGCTGGGTCAGTCATGGACTTCAAGTAGCGATCAATGTTGTTCTTGAAGATCTCGTAGCAATTGTCACTGTCCGGATCTGGGCGCAGCTTGGCGGCCCGAACGACGCCTTTTAGCTCCTCGCCCATGGACAACAGGAGCAACTCAACACGTCGTTTTGGATTTTTCACATTCGATAGCGATGATGCTAGTTCAAAGTCTTCGATGAAGCACATCCATGCCTCCCACATTTTGGAGGCTGGTACGTTTTTGGGGAATGGGGTGATGCTGTCCCAACGGATATTGCCTTCAGTAGCAGTAATATCAGATGATCCACGCGGTGCGCTGGCCAGAACGGTCGACGAATTTCCTGGATGACTATCATTACGATTACGCAGTACTTGGATGACGCTTTCAAGTTCCTTCAACTTGTTTGCCAGTTCCAGTTGGTTATCCGGTGCATCCAGATTACGAGATTCTTCGGACTGTCGTTCTTCGATGATGGGTCCAGGGCAAGCACGTACATACAACCCGCTTATACCTTCCGCACTAGCTAGTTCATCGGTGTCGTCGTCAGAGGAAATCGACGGAGCACGCACATACTTTCCCGGTGTAGACATCTTAATTTTGGCAATCGAATTCCAGAAAATCTGAGAGTAACAATAAAGCAATACTAATTAAATTCACGTATTCATATTATTCTAACCACGCTGGCGTGTGCAACGTCAAGATGTACCATCAACTATTTCCGACTTGTAGCAACATTAGAAGTTCTTGAAAATATGTTTCAACTTTCGCGTAATTGATTGCCCATTCTTGGAAAAAATACGTTTATCTTGTTTTCTTAACAACTTCCAGCGTCCTTAAACATGCTTCTCTTCCGTGGAATTCTTTAAGTTAAATAATGTAACGTTCCTCAAATCCGTACTTAAAACACGCTATTTTCTTCGGTCCTCAAAACACGTTTATTTCTGCGGTCCTCAAAACACGCTAATTTCTGCGGTCCTCAAAACACGCTATTTTCAGCGGTCCTCAAAACACGCCTATTTCTGCGGTCCTCAAAACACGCTAATTTCTGCGGTCCTCAAAACACGCTCATTTTTGCGGTCCTCAAAACACGCATTTCTTCTATGGTCGAAAAACAATGTCCCAGCGGTCCTCAAAACTCGCTTTCGTATCCCGTAATCAAATTTGTCAGCGGTGCTCTAAACGTGGTATTATTCCGTTTCCCCGAATCAACTTTTTCAAATAGTTTTTTTGCCTGTTTTAATTCTTCCCATACACCTGCACGTCTAACTTTCCCAACACACGGACCCACGCGCACTTTTTAATTTACTTTTCCCAAGCGTAACGCTGGCGTTCCGCTATTCCGTACTCACGCGCCAAACCAAACACTATTTTCTCAACAACCACTTTGGTAGACATCTTGATTTTTGCACCCGCCGCGATTTCTCCTCCAATTGACCTGCGTAATGAGTGATTTCCTTCAAACTGAGTTCAATTATCGTTTTCCTGTTCGTTTTGTTTTCGCTAGGAGCGAAAAACCTGTCACGGTAGCCAAATGTGAAGATCAATCCTGCCATTAGGAAATCACCCATTGCGCTGGCCGTAATATACCAACGGACGCGTCTTACCTGCCGGCTGCTCGCTCACACAATGAATGCTGCTCTCGGTTGGGTAGCTGTGGAACAGGCTGTGGAACAGGGTTGAGTGTGGGCTGAGTCGATATAAAGAACACACAGCATAGAGTGGCGCACGACAGATCGACTCGCGCCACACACATCCAACAATTTCTTAAGGAGCTCCTCTAGGAGGAATTTCTCATTATGTTCTTTATAGGTTTCCCCAACAGGAGAAGGATAAGATTTCCACAGGAATTCCTACTGGGAATCCCATAAAAAAACTTCTGAAACGATTCCAAAAGAATCTGGAGGAATCTCAGAAGGAATCCCTGAAGGAACTTCCAAAAGAGTTTCAGAAGGAACTCCTGGAACTCCTAGAAATAGATCTATACTAAATGATTTTTTCGCGAACAATTGTGATTATTTCAATGATTAAGGAAGAAAAAAGTGGTCCTAATATCGATAACCTTTTTTGAACGATCCTGAGAACCGCTGCAAGTCCGTTTTAGTGTTGTTCTCTATATTTTGGTCAACAATTGTGTTATTTTAGGTAAAACTAGAATATTTTTTGTACGAGGAGCTCCAATGGTATCATCGTTATGTGTGCCGTTCAAAAAATATCCCATAAATTTGAAAAAGATGTTTCTAGAAGACGAAAATGCGAACAAATTGAGTATAAATATATGGAGCAGCTGCATACTATCTGCATTTTCTCAGCTGTCAAGAACGCTATGAAGCTGATTTGGTAGATGAGGTGATGATGATGCCGTCTTCAACAAAGATCTTCAGCAAGCTACAAACTGTCTGATAATTGAGTCTTTGATTCGTATTTTTTTCGCTAGGTTATTCGCTACACAGTCTGCAGACAAATTTTGACACCCCAAAATATTGCTTTGTTTTTTCTTCCGGGAATGTCTGCGGGAATTTCTACAGGAACTCTTCCGGGATTTTTTCCAGGAATTTCTCCGGGATTTTTTCCAGGAATTTCTCCGGGAATTCATCTAGGAATTCCACTGGAAATGTCCCGGGAATTCTTCCGGAAATATTTCCAGGATTTTCTCTAGGACCCACATCAGGAACTCCTGCGGAGATTTCTTTAGGAATTCCTTTAGTAATTTCCCCATGAATTCTACTGGGAATTTCTCCAGGAGTTCTCCTGGAACTGCTCCAGATTTCCTCAGAGAATTTCCCCAGGAATACCTCCATGAATTCCTCCGGGAATTACTCCTTGAAATGCTCCGGGATTTTCCTCAGGAATTCTTCCAAGAATTTTTCCAGGCTGGATTTCGTTGAGAATTTTTCTACGTTCCTCCAGGAATATCTCCGGGAATGTCTCCAGGAATTCCTTCGGGAATTTATTCAGGAAATCTGCTAGGAATTGCTTCAGAAATTTCTCCAAGAAATTATCCGGGAAATACTCCAGAAATTCTTCCATGAATTACTTCGGGAATTCTACCAGAAATTCCTCCAGGAAGTCTTCCATGACTTTTTTTTTTCAGAAAACCCTTTGAGAATTTCTTCAGGAATTCCTCTGGAAATTTCTCCAAGAAAACCTCTTCCGGGAATTCCTCTGGAAATTCTCCCTGAAGTTCTACTAGGAATTTCCTCAGGAAATCCTTCCAAATTTTTTCCTGGTATTCCACTAGGAACTCCTTTACGATTTCCTCCAGGAATTTCTTCGGGAATTCTTCAAAGACTCCCATTAGCAATTCCTACGGTGATTCCTCAAGTAATTTCTCCTGGACTTTTTACGGCATTATTTCCAGGGATTCTTTCGAGTATTTCTCCAGGAATTCTCACGAGGATTCCTCCAGGAAATCCCTCAGGGGATTCCACCAGAGATTCTTCCAGGAATTTCCATCGGGGAATTCCCCAGGAAGGAGGATTCCCTGAAGAATTTTCCAGATGAATTGCTGGAGAAATTACCAGAGGAATTCCTAGAGAAATTTCCTTCTCAGAGGAAAACTTGGAGAAATTCCTAGAGGATTTCCTGAGAAAATCCCGAATATTTTCTTTAAAAAATCCTGGAGGGATTTTAGGAGAACCTCCGGAGGAATTCCTGAAAGAATCCCTGGAGGATTATCTGGAAGATTTCCAGAAGAAATCTCCAAAACAATTCCTGGAGGACTTCCTGGAGAAATTCACGGAGACATTCTCGGAGGAATCACAGAATAAATTCCCGGACGTATTTTTAAAGGAAGTCCTAGAGGAATTTCGGAAGAAATTCTCGATGGTTTCGTGAGAAAAAAAAATCACGGAAGACTTCCTGAAGAGACTTCTGGAGAAATTTCCAGAGGATTTTCTTAAAAAAAAAAACCGACAGTTTTCCTTAGAAAATTCCCGGATATATTGCTGGAGAAACTCCTGGAAAAATTCCCGGAGAAATTTCTAGAGAAATTCTTGGAGGATTCCTACAGAACATCCTGGAGGAATTCCTGAAGAAATTCTCGGAGGAGTTCATGGAGGAATTCCCGGAGGCACTTATGGACGAATTCCTGGGGAAATTTCCGGAGAAAATCTTGGACAAAAAGTCCGGAGGAATTCCTGGAAAAATTCCTAGAAGAATTCCTGCAGAAATTACCGAAGGAATTCCTGAAGGAGTTCCTGGTGGGAGTCCTACATGAAATCCTAGGGAAATTTCCGGAGGAATCCCCGGAGGAATTCCTGGAGGATTTTCTAGAGGATTTCCCGGAGGAACTTCTGGAGAATGTCCTAGAAGAATTCCCGGAAGATTTCCTTAAAACATTTCTGGAGGAAGTTCTTGAGGAATTCCCAGTGGAATTCTTGGATACAGTCCCAGTAGAATTCCCCGAGAAATTTCTGGAAAAAATCCCGGAAGAGTTCCTGTAGAAATTCCCGGAGACATTCCTGGAAGAAAAAACAGAGCAAAAGAAGCAATAATATTGTAGGGTGACAAAATGTGTCTGCAGGGGGTCAGAGATGGTGTTAAAGCATTGCCTCTTGTACCACCGTACTCGATCGTCTACTATCCTGCCAAATAACTCTTAGCTTGCTGAACAAATATGCTGAAAATGGAATACTTCTTGTTCATTAGGGTGCTATTTTCTTAATACTAGACGGAAACTATCCAATAATATCAGAACCAAGGACAATAGATACGTCTTACTTCCTTTTGACTTTCGTTTTCGAATGTTTTGATTGCTGGTGTCACCTAGCGTCGCCATTGCCGGATAGATCTCAATCTGCCGAACGATTTTACTAAAAACGCCATGTTTTCAGCTTATTACAGTAACGAGATACACGTGTTTAAATATTATACACAAGGTGCCACCTACCGCATAAATCACGAATCGAAGACTCAACTATCAGACAGTTCTTAGCTTGCTGAAGAACTTTGTTGAAGACGGCATCATTCTATCTTGTCAGGATTCTAAGATATAGAAGTATGAAGATTTTTTACCCTGGCGCCACCTAGCGGACGATTCTCGTACCAAAGACGCCATTGCCAGGTAGTTTTTAGCCTGCTGAACAACTTTGCTGAAAACGGCATGCTTGTACCTCATTAGGGTATCGAGATAAACGTGTTTGAATTTTTCAGACACGAGGTGTCACCTAGCGGATAAATTCCAAACCAAAGGCATAACTATCGAATAGTTCAGAGCTTGCTGAAGAATTTTGCCGAAGACAGCATCATTCTATCTTATCAGGATTCTGAGATATGAAGGTTTGAACATTTTTGACACTGGCGCCGCCTAGCGGCCAAATCGCGAACCAAAGTCGCTGTTGCCAGTTAGTTCTTAACCTGCTGAACAAAATCGCCGAAGACACTATGCTTCTACCTCATCGGGATCTTGAAATATACGTTGCCCAAAGTATGTGGCCCATTTTGGTACCCCAAGACAATCCGGAATAACTCCGGAACCATGTGGACCAGGTACCCGTGTCCCCAGCATCATAAACTAGAAGAGTTTTTCGGGAAGTTGTGAAAATTTCATTAAAATCAATCTAAAAACAAAAAAGTTATGACCATTTTTGTGCTTTTCCGAAGGTGAAAAATGTACGTTGGCTGGATGAAGGTTAAAAGTACAACATTTTGAAAGTCCCGCTCTTATTTAACCCTTATGTGGCCGACAGGGTACCCGGGTACCCAGCGCCCATTAAAAAAGCACGGTGTAGAAAAACAGCAAAAAGTTTGTCGGACACATAACGGTTAACCTCAAATTTAAGACTTAGAAAAGGCAACTTATTATCTCAGAGATACTACCCAAGGTTCACTGCTCCGGTTGGCGCAGTATGGACGGATTCTCCACAGGGTCCGTTTGTAATTAGATTTTCACTAGACCCCCCTAACCGTTCGATCTTTGGCACGGTAAGCATATAGCCACATTACACCTAACACCTGTTCAGGGTACACTTACCACCGGAACAGGCGATCCGTAGTGTTATTCTTAGCCAATTGGGACTACCGACACTACACACCTATCTATGCTGATCGGGAAAAGAAGTTCACATTGATGATCAACTTCCAAACGAGCCAAAGTAATCGTAAAAAAAGTCCTATTTACACAATCATTTGTCATACAACCAACCATCTGTTTTCACCATCTAAAATATGACTTCATCTGTCCAATGAACCTAGAAAAACCCTCCAAAATCTCAGGGATCTCCGATGTGCCCCTACGATAAAGCTAACATGAAAATTGATCCCTGCAGCCTTTGTCCTCGCATCCGAAACGATTCGGTCGACCATTCACTTCCTCGAAAATTGGACATGAGATATGCAGAATATGAGAATTGAGTGACAGCTATGGCGGTTAAAAGAAAGAGAAAAGTTCGAGGTGTGCAGGCACCGAGCAAAGCAATAACATTCCCTCACATTCGGTTTGCCGTTGTTGGTTGTTGCCTGCCACCGAAAATAATATCAACCTTTAGTAGGTACGGCCATGCAGCTCAGTATATCGAATACCCTACCCCCTTTTCAATTCTTTTTGATGACGACGACGAGGATAGGGTCAAGTGGGGTAAGATGCCATTTTTGAAACTTTCATCGTTTTCAATGATAATTAGCCTCATTTGTTAGGCTTTCAAAGTGGTAACAGCAACTAGACAATATTTGCTCGATACTTCAGCAAAACTATTCACTAAACTCATGCATTTTCATTGATTTTTAGCGATTTTAAAAACTGATTCGTAAAACGGAAGTGGTGCAAAATGACCATCTGCCATGGGGTAAGATGCCACTTCATGAAAACATTCAAAAATTACGTCCGTCAGTTTTCGGGCATTTCCGACTCCTTTTCCCCCCACTGTCCGCTTTTTCGTGAACTCGATAAATGGAGTGTTACCCCCCTCCCCGCAAAACGATGATCGTAATATTTGAATGGCCCCTAACATGGGAAGCGTAGACATCAACAACCATGCGTCTCCATGTGTGCCTCAATATCGTTGGAAACACTTGGCTGGTAATAAAATCACCAGAAAACCTTAATTGCAAGCACGAAAAACCGGAAGTTGCCAATTTTCATTGGAAAATCAAAAGATTTTTCGTGGGTTTGGTGGCCTAGAATAATGTTCGATGCAAACATATCTTTACACCATTCACCTATAGTAATGATCAAGTCCCATACAGGAATGATTTTATGAGTTGGGCCATTTTACCCCATCTTGGCATTTTGGGCTCTGTTCCCCTAAGTGGTGCGCCTGCTGCTGCTGCTGCAGGCAAATGGCGAGGAGCAAGATGGCACCGAATCGCGTGTGTAATGCAGGTCTCCGACCGTCGTCTACGTCTTCGCAACTCGCAATGGCAATGGCGTTGATAGGATTTTAGGAATTCTCTTCCTCGGCTGATTGTTTTGTTTTGATAACCGTTCTCACCGCGGACCCACCCCGCTTCCACCCGGAGGGTCCAGAAAGTATGTGAGCGTGTGTGTGTGTGAGAGAGAGAAGACTTGAAGTACCGATATGCTCGAATCCACCGGAGATGCTATAAAATGCAAATTTGATGTGCGCCCGCTCTACACACGTATATCGGGGATACGGGTTCGCCGGCTGGCTCGTCGTCGGTCGTCGTATCAGCAACGAAAGAAAAAAGACTGTTTTTTTTTTTCGAAGAAGAGATGATTTGAGAGATGCGATAAGCGGGTCACATTTCATTGCTTCAATAAATCGTGACGATTGAAGGTGGAGAACAGAACCGTTATTTGAATTCTGGACCAAAGCTAGCACTGTTATATGTAGTGTGTTTGGAGGCACACTTGAAAACTGCTCGTTTGAAGCCGCAGCTGTGCAAACCTGAAGAGCAATACAAGCCATAATTTACTGCGACAATGTTAGGAAATTGAATCATCCGATGCGAAATGCTGTTGGAAGAGTTTGCAAATTTTAGGCCGCAGTGAACTAAATTCCTGTTTCTATGTCCTTATGTAGCTTACGGAAATAGAAGACATTCGATAGTTGTTAACTGGAATTCTGGTCTAATTTTACATATATCAAAGATGTTCAATTAACAAGATGGCCATGTGAGAGGTTTTTCCATACAAATCATAGAAAATAGTTCTTGGTGCTCATCTTCGTACGGGGCAGTTTAGTGTGCTTTTGGAGGCAAAGTCGTAATGCCGCTTTTTTCGTTTGGTTCGGTCGCGAGCGCGTCGTCGTCGTCGTCGTCTATTTCACAGTGCTCATCTTCGTTTCGTACTCGACTCGTGGCTCGAGTCGGTTCCGAATTTTTCGCTTCCCGTCGGCACTAGTTCCCAATACACTTTAAGTTGATAATAAATATTTTCTTTCATTTTTGCATTTACACAAAAGAGTGAAAAGTGTTGGTTCGGGCTCGCCGGTCGAGAAAAAATCCGGGCGCCGACAAGTGAGTCGCGTTCAGTGTATTTCTGTGTGGAATAGACTAAAGGTTTCTGCTCTCTAGTGGAGTGGAGACGCGCGATAAAATTTTCTGTTTTGGCTAGTTTTTGCGTTGAAAAGTGGTCGGTTGTTAACGGCGGTTTGTGTATATTGATCCATTGTCAAATCATATCACCAACCATAGGTGACTCCCGGACTGACAATGTACCTTACCCTACTAACAAAAATTCCTTCCTGAGACAAGCGTGGAGATGCAGCGATTCGCGGTCTTTATAACAACGTTTGTCTTACTAACATTCCCTCCCTTCCTCGATGACCGTAAGGACGTGGCCGGCGCCGTTATTGACCTTGAGAGCTCTCGAACTGTGCACATTGAGAATAGTAAGCTAGTCCCAAGCCCTTTTCATTGGTTCCTTGTGCAATTTCGATTGCTCTGGTCAATCACGGAGTACCAACTACGAATTGTGCGGTCATCTACAGGGTTCCGGGTCATTTGGCCGAACGCCATTTGGCCGAATGCCGTTTGGCCGAACGCCATGTGGCCGAAAGGGTCATTTGGCCGAACGCCGTTTGGGCGAAAGCCGTTTGGCCGAAAAGGGTATGATGAACTTAAGTGATCATACCACTGTTTCCTATATCAGTATAACTCGAAAGAATAGCCTATGATTCAAAGAAGGAAAAATCTCTGACAAAAATATTCTCAGTTTCAACGCCAACTAATCTCTTGATGGTAAAACTAGAAAGAATAGCCTATGACTGAAAGAAGGAAATATTTCTGATGATCATATTGGCAGCTAGAATGTTATTCAGAGTTTGCCCACGCCTTCAAATCCTTTGGATAAAAATTCGGCCAAACGGCATTCGGCCAAACGGCGTTCGGCCAAACGACATTCGGCCAAACGGCATTCGGCCAAATGGCCGGACACCATCTACAGGGGGTGGCCAAAATGTTTGGGATAGGAAACTTTTTTTCTCGCACAAAAAAGTTCAACATGCTATAACTTTTCATAGAGTGCATCAAAATATCTCAAATTTTGACTGTTTGTCAACCTATTATATGTGCATCGTTGGTACAAATTTGGGCTCGATTGATTAATGTTTCGCGAAGTTAGAACCGTTCGGGTAAAACACTATTATTTAGACAACTCATTTTTGAGCTGTCATATCTCGGAAACCAGTGAATCGAATTGAATTAAATTTTGAACGTACACTAACACTATGTAAATGCTTTACAAACTATTAAAACATAGGTACTTTTTGAACGTTGTAAAAAGCTATCATAAATTGACACTTTTTGGATTTTTCTCGAAAAAATGTATTTTTTTACATCAATGTCAATAAATTTTAGTGTTGATATAGAAAGATTTTCCACTTCTGTTCTCAAGTTATCTCTAATCAGATATATTAGAGCCTATTAAGATTGATGGAAGAACACATTTAGTAATTTTTGTGTGGTATTGTAAATTTGGCTTATTTTCCTCTATATGAGTAAAAATTTCAACGCGGTGTAACTTAATTCGCCTTGAGAAAATATTATATTGTATAACGTCGTATTAAGTATCAATATATTGTAGATGAACGTTAAAAAAATCATTTAATTTGGTTCACTGGTTTCCGAGATATGACAGTTCAAAAATTAGTTGTCTAAATAATAGTGTTTTACCCGAACGGTTCTTACTTCGCGAAAAATTTATTCAATGGAGCCCAAATTTGTACCAAAGATGCACATATAATAGGTTGACAAACAGTCAAAATTTTAGATTTTTTGATGCACTCTATGAAAAGTTACAGCTTGTTGAATTTTTTTGTTGGAGAAAAAAGTTGCCTATCCCAAACATTTTGGCCATCCCCTGTATGCTCATGCTCATGCTCATGCTCAAATCATAGGAAACAGTTCTTTTTGGCCATGGTGTTGCAAAGCAGTGGCTGATATCTCACGTATGTGGCTGATACGATATCTCACGACGCCTGCGTGAAGCTGGAGCAAGGATTGATCCGAGGATGCCAGTAAAAGACGCTACTGAACAGTTACTCACCTGAGATGGTGACCAGTCAATACATTGGTTTGAGCACTTCGAACAACGTCTTCGCATAAGCCATGTCAACTCTGAGGTATCATCACTGTATGAGATTAAAACTGCCATCCGGAGCATGAACTCCAACAAGGATCCTGGAGTCGATCCCATATCAGCAGAGGCAAAGATACTCGTAGATTACCCCATGCTATCAGCGCCAGTGCTGAAAATTCATTTCGTCATATCTAAATTCAATCACCTACAGCTCATTTTAGAAGCTGATCCTGAGAATATGGTGTATGAAAAACTTGTGCGGCTAGACCAGTTCTGCAAGAAAGTCACGGAAAATCTGCCATTTTTCGAACATTTAAGGTAAATGTCACGGACTACCTTCGAAAAATGCCAATGATATTCACGGTGAATATCATTTGGCATTGATTCAGCGCTAATATGGTGAATTTTGTACCGCGACTTTTCCGGCCGACCGGATGAAGAGCAATTTAGTGAAGCCTTTCAGTTAAAGAAAAGCGTTGATTTTCTTATCTCATCGCCAGCGTTTCGATCCAGATGTTGGGTCCTTCTTCAGGGCACCAAATTAACCAATTTGTCTGAACCCGTGTTCATCTCACCGGTCAGACAAATTGGATAATTTCGAGCCCTGAAGAAGATTCCAACATCTGGATCGAAACGCTGGCGATGAGATACGAAAATCAAAGCTTTTCTTTGACTGAAAGCCGAAATCCCCAGAGAAAGAAGTCAATTTCACAGTCGAACATCTACAAGTTTTTGTGAAGGTTCCCAAAAAGGGGGATCTGAGTTTGGATCTGACTATGTGCAACAGCTACAGGAGGACAAGGGTGTATACCTACTATCACCGCTACTATTGCTCATCGTAATCGACGAGACCATGGTGGGGGCGATTGGCCGTGCTTCGAATCGTGGGATGCTTTGGCAGCCCATCACTACAGTGCGAGAAATAAGTATAAAGACAGAGCCGTTTTCCATACAAAATAATCATGTTTAGGGATCAAAATCTCTTTTTCTAGCAATTCCATTGTTATGGGATTTTGTCTGCAATCTTAAAATAACTAAAATCATCCAACGGCTCTGTCTTTATACTTATTTCTCGCACTGTATACAGCATCTGAACGACTTCGATTGGGCTGATGATGTTGCCCTCAGGTAACAGGTATCAGTAGTTCAGCTCCAGAGAGACGTTGACCTACGAGCCCAACGCCGGCGCTCTGAGATGCAGAGTAAGCTCAACAACCTGGCCAAATGCTCGTCTACGACGGTTCTTACCATCAACGACAGCAAGACCACAGCGTTGATGTCAACACGGAAACCACACGCCACGAAATGGAAACTGGTGCGAGTCAGCAGATGCCCCATAGATTTTTCATCAATCGATCGGGCTTGGTGGCCTTACATCTGGATCTCGAATACTGAGCTCCATCGACGATGCTTTCAGAAAATGATATCAACGGAAACTTGAAATCGTTAATGGAGGTAACTCGGCTACACACTACGAAAGGGCGGAGTCGAAATCTGCAAGCAAGCACTAGATTGAAATTCGACAGAACATCGTAGCATAGACAGACCCAGGCGAGATTGAATCTGAGTGTGTAGAAGCAAAGGGGTGTAAGTGACAAAACCCCACTTTTGAGTAAATGAGGTTTAAAGTTTTTACCCGATTTTTCATCCCATACAACATGGATGAAGTTTCAAAATCGACCCAATTTTCTACGCTTTATTGTAATTTTTTTAATCAACGTAAAATGGTCTTGAATGCTTAAAATCTGCAGAATTTTGTTATATGCTCACCTTAAAATCGACAAAATGATCATTTACACCCCTTTGCATCTGGGCCCTTCAATTTGGTCTGGACTGACCTCAATTCCATAATGAATTAAATGGTCATCACCCGCATTTGACGCACATAAGTCTGCCATTAAAACACTTTCAACCGGATTTGCGAAGCCTGCAGCTTTGAAAATAAGAAAATATTCTCGACAGTACAAACTTCGGAAAAAGCATTATGGTTCATTGAAGTTGAACAATATACTTACAGGAATTTAATAAATTACTTTCGTAAATATCCCTTTTCAAAACTT
>NC_085138.1:267443053-267492676 GCF_035046485.1 Aedes albopictus
CTACTTTGTGAATCTCCTGTTTAGACCATTTGCAATAATAGTAGTAATTTGTAGATTTTTTGTCTTGTTGATGTTTGACGTGTTTTCTTGAGATCTTTTATAGATCTTTTGCGATATTTTCTATGATTTCATTAACAGAACTGGAAGATCCTCGCCGAGTTTTTTCTTCTTCAAAAGTGGTAAGCGAGTTTTTTTTGCAACTCTTAACGGACTATCAACAAAATTCTTGACGGTATTCTCATGAGATCTAGAAACACATTCCCTTACATATTCATGGCATATCTCTTGGGAGATTTTTATGGCAGATTTCCGTCGATATTCTTGGTGATTTGGTGATGACGGACAGTTCAATACCAGATCCTACTACATGTTCAATATAATACAGCGATTTCATGGTTTCTTCAAGAGATTCCTTCAAAGATTCATTACAATTTTTTTCCACAGAATCCTTTAACGATTTTCCATGATTTTTCTGAAATTTCACCAGAATTTTCTTCAGAAATTCCTCATGAGGAACCTCCAGAAATTTCACCAAAAATCTTCAAGAAATCCTTCCATGCTTAAGAAATTCCTCCAAGGATTATTTAAGAAATTTCACTGGAAATATTTTAAGAAAATCATCCGAGGATTCCAGACATTCTTACGATGGATTTTTTTTTCTCAAAAAATCAAAACTGTTGAATTATCCAGGAAATTTCTCCAGGTATTTCTTCAAAAAATCTTCCAAATATTGCTTCAGAAACATTTTTAGAGATATATTAAGTTCCTCTTAAATTTCCTAAAGAATTTCTACAGCGAACCTACTATGGATTTCTTCCGAAATGGCTCTATTGATTCATTAGAAAGTCCATCAAATACGTCACACAAAATTTCCATTTTCAACTCTACTCTCCCAATGGCACACTTTTTGTATGACACCTCTGGAGACTCCTTTAGAAGTTTCTCCACGTATTTATTTATTTATTTATTTATTAGCTCATCTGACGCTACATTGGTCTTAATGAATATAGAAACTACTACAAATATAACTAACTTTACCACGATATACACAACACAATTTAAAATTAACAATTAACAATTGTATCATTTTAACGTCTCTGCGACAACAGAAATTTAAAACTACTTGAAGACAAATTAAAATCAAAGAGATCAAACACTGCATTAAAAGAAGAACACATATATCGAATTGGGTCATGTTCACCGTATTGTACATTCCGTGTATCAAGCTGGAGGAATTCACGCTGTCGAAGTACTCTCTCAGGAGCGTACAGATTAATTTGTTCAAGAATCGCTGGAGAATCTATTTCGCCTTTCAATGTCTTCGCAACAAAAACAGCTTGGGCATTGAAGCGCCTTCGTTCTAATGTATTTAGACCAAGAAGGCGACAGCGGTCTTCATAAGGAGGGAGATTCGAAGGATCGCGCCACGGAAGATTCCGGAGTGCATGTTTCACGAATTTCTTTTGAACTGCCTCAATACGTGCTATCCAATTAGCGTGATACGGGCACCATACGACAAGGCCAAACTCCAGAATAGAGCGAACAAGTGAACAAAACAGTGAACGTAAGCATGTTGGGTCATGAAAATCACTGGAAATTTTCAGCGTAAACCCAAGCTGTTTGTTGGCTTTGGTGTGCTTTGGTGATAATTTCGGTATAGTGGGCTTTGAACGTGAGTGCACTGTCTTAAGTAACGCCTAGGTCTCGAACTTGTTCAACTCGTTGCAGCAGTACTCCATCCAGTTGGTAGTTGAATATCACCGGTCTGAGCTTCCGATGAAAGGAAATGACGAAACATTTCTCTACGCTAAGTGTTAGAAAGTTCCGAGAGCACCATGCTTGAAAATCGCTAATTTGATTTTGGAGTTCCAAACACTCGACAAACGATTTGATCACCATGAAGATTTTAACGTCGTCGGCATAAAATACGCGGCATCCCGGTGGCAGAAGTTTAGCAATTTCGTTGATAAAAATAACGAAGAGCAAAGGATCGAGATTGCTCCCCTGAGGAACTCCAGAAGTATTGCTGAATATCTCCGATTTTTCTGAGCCAATTTTTACACACACCGTCCGTTCCGTAAGGTAGGATCTGAACCAGCAGACCAACGGAGTCGACATTCCAATTCTTTCGAGCCTTCTAAGTAGGATGCCATGGTCAACCCGATCAAACGCAGCCTTCAGATCGGTGTAAACAGCATCTATTTGATATCCGGAGTCCATGCTTTTGAGGCAACTTGAAACAAAGTTCACCAAGTTAGGAGAGACTGAACGTTTAGGAAAAAAGCCGTGTTGGTCCGTCGAAATGTAGTTTCGACAGGAGAAGAAAAGCGCATCGTTAATGATTATTTCAAAAACTTTCGAAGTGGAGCATAACGAGGTAATATCGCGATAGTTCTCAATGTTAGACTTATCTCCTTTCTTGTGAACAGGGAACAACTCTGACAGCTTCCAGGCAGTCGGGAATTTACGTTGCTGTAAGGATGCATTGAACAGTAGAACAAGCGGCCTAATGAAAGCATTGGAACATTTCTTCAATACGCAGGATGGTATCTGATCCGGCCCGGCGGAATAGGAGAGCTTTGTCTTATCAATGGCGGAATTGACTTGACTATCGGAGAATCTGAACAGGTTAAAGTCGATAACATCCCCAGGCGTGTCGCTGAGTGCTTCATTGATTTCTCGTTCAGAAGCTGCGATGTTGTTAAAAGCGTTCTTGAAATGGTCGGCGAACATGTTACACTTCTGCAACATTGTAGAAGCCGTTACGTTTCTCAAGTGCATTTCAACAGGTAGCCCATTTTCCTTCCTCTTGGTGTTGACAAAAGACCAAAACTGCTTCGGGTTGCGTCGAAGGTTGTCCTGCATACGGAGTACATATCGTTTGTACAGAAAACGATTGTATAATCGATAGCGGTTACTAGCAGAGTTGAATAAGGAAAGTACATCTCGATCTGGTATAGTCGCGGAGAGCTTTCGCTCTCAGTCTCTTCAGTTTGCGCAATCGATAATTAGACCAACTTGGTTTTGGAGCTGGACGACGAGGCGGTACGCAATCAGCTATAGCTCGGTTCACATGTTCGGTGTAGTAGTTCACTAGATCGTCAACGTCGACAGTATTCTCAAGGTAATCCCAGTTGATAGCGTCAATTGCTTCCTCCAGTGCTCTATAATCAGTTCTGCGAAAGTCTAGGTTGATACAGTCCGGAACGTCTTCGTAGATTATGGGTTCAATCAGCCTAAGTGTCAATTCAAGCGCAGGATGGACGGGATCCAAGTTGATCAAAGGTTCAATGGCTTCCAGAACAGAACAAGCATTTAAACCTGGTTCATTAGTTAGCACTAAATCAATCAGTTTTCCATCAGGATTGGTTACATTGTTAACTTGAACCAAACCATTATAACTAAAACCATCCAACAAACACGAGCAGGCTTCACTAACAGTTGAGTTTAAAACATCAATAGTAGGCAAGTCACCCACAGGAGTAGACCACACGAGACCAGATTGATTGTAGTCTCCAAATTGAAGAGAAACATCCGAAGGCATTATAGAGGAAGCAACCGCGCCAAGAGAGCGCACGTGCTCTTCCAAATCCAGAATGTTCGACTTCCGATCAGGTGGAAGATACAGTACACCAACTATAACGTTTTTACCTGGAGCTTTGATTCTAACCCACAGATGCTCTAACGCATTGCTTATAGGTGACGAATCGATTCTGCAGGATAACCGTGTGGATACAGCAATTAGGACGCCTCCTCCGCGAGATTTTGAACTATTAAGCCGGTTGCGATCATTTCGGAAGACTGTAAAGGCGTTACCGAAGAGTTGAGGTGAGTTAATCCGATCGTCTAACCAGGTTTCTGTCAGAACGATTACGTCGTACGAAGAATCGGAGACGGCCAGCAAAAAAATGTCGATCTTAGTACGAAGCCCTCTAACGTTCTGGTAGTACACCAATAAATGATTACCATCGGATGATTTTGCCACCTCAGGTAATGTGGAGGGAACGTTGTCTTGCTGCGAAGGCTGGGCAGACCAGCCCGCAATGACGGACACCGGGGCTTCCGGAATGGCATGCAAAATGCGTCCTGGGAGAAGACCGACCTCGTTGCTAGGTAAATGAACTGGTTGCACACACGATGTTGCTTGATCAGGAGTGTTGATTACATCCCACCGGCTACTGGGAGAGACATCGTCAGAGCAGGACAAATTCTTATTTAAGCTATACTTGCTTGAGACTACAGGGAGGAAGACCCCTTCACCTGATCCCAACACAGGACCGGGACGGCTGATGAACGCTGGCTGGATGGTCAGGACTGTGTGGGTAGGCTCAGGGGCTTCCATAGCGCTGAATGTAGTGCGTCCCGGGTGGAGGAAAGCAGTGGTAGAACCAAGTTGAATGTGATGTTTTGCTGAAGTAGTCTGTTCACGGAAGGAGCTGCTGGATGGAGTATCATCAGAGCGGGAAAAATTCTTATTCTGTTGGTACTTGCCTGGGAGTACACATTGGAAGACCTCTTCACCAGATCCCAACACAGGACCGGGACGTCTGATGAGCGCTGGCTGGATTGCTCCATATGTTTCCCCAGAAACTCCTTCAGAATCAATACCAAGTATATCTATCGGAGTTCTTACTTGGATTCGCTAAGAAATTCTAAAATTTCTTTAGTAATATTTCCTAGAAACTTCAACAGAAATTCTTTTGAAAATTTCTCATGAGATTTTTCTAGAAATTTTCATACGACATTCATCCAGGGATTTCATCGAAAATACGTTGAAAAATTTCTCCGAAAATGTTTCAGAACATTTTTTATTAATTTCGGTAGAATAAATCACCGAATGTTGCACCATCCATGCTCTTCTTATGGTGTGTTCAACAATTGGGGAGTTTTTAAGGTGTGCAACAATTGGCGATTTACCCTAAGTAATTTCTTCAGGCTTCTTCTTCTTCTTTATGGCTCTACGCCCTCATTGGGACTTGGCCTGCCTCTCTTCAACTTAGTGTTCTTAGAGCACTTCCACAGTTATTAATTGAAGGGCTTTCTTTGCCTGCCATTGCATGAATTTGTATATTGTGAGGCAAGTACAATGATACACTATGCCCAGGGAGTCGAGAAAATTTTCCCGACCGGAACGGGAATCGAACCCGCCGTCTCCGGATTGGCGATCTATAGCCTTAACCACTAGACTGGAGACCCCAATTTCTTCAGGCATTTTGCTGAATATGTATTATACATTCTTATATGAATTCTTCCAAGGGGGTTTCCAGGCATATCTCCAGGATTTCTTCAGCAACTCCTCTTAGAATTCTTTCAGAAATTTTCCTGTGATTATTTCAGATATTTTTAAAAGAATATCTCCAGGGATTGCAAGCAATTAGGAAGAAGATTTAGTAAAATAAATATTCCAAAGATTCCATCTAAAATTCCTCCACGGATGCTTCTAAAACTGCTTCAGGAATCTCCTCAGCAATATCCTGAAACTACTTCAGTGGTTTAAAGGATTTCTTCTGAAACTTTTCCATTGTTTGTTTTTTTTTCAGAAATTCATCTAGATTTTTTAAATTTCAGCGTATTAAGAAATTTATTTCAAGCGTTTCTCTAGGAATAAATAATGTAGGGGAAGTTTTTTAAGGGTCCCTTGAAGGAATTTCTACAGAAACTGCAATCAGAGACACTGGAGGAATTTTTGAATAAATCTCGCATTAATTTTTCGTGAGATCCCTGGAGGAAGTTCTGATGCAAACCTTGGAAGAACTCTTGAAATCTTCTGGAGGGATTGTTGCAAGAATTCGTTACTTAATGGCTAGAAGGTATTAGACGAATTTTCGGGAAAATTTTAGGTGTCTCGTAAGCCCCGGAGTGTGGATTCGATTCCCGCTCCAGTCGGGGAAAACTTTTCGTCGAACGGAAAATTCTCCACTGGGCCACTGGGTGTTATATGTGTTGTCCGTTGTCAAATGTTAGTAATGTTCAGTCTGTTGTAGAGGCCGCAAGGTCGAAGACGGTGTAATTGTCTTTAAAAAAAAAATGCTTGCGAGTAGCCCCGAGGAATTCCTTAAAATAGTTCGGGTGGAATTTACAGAGAAAGATTCAGGAAATCAGTCTCTCCAGGAACTTCAACAACATTTTCAGAAAGCCTTCCTACAAAAAATCAGAATTTCTGAACGAATAATTTCGGGATGAATACCTGACGGAATCTCGGCAGAATTTCCAGCAAGAATCTCTTGAGGAATTACTAAAACAATAACTGGAGCAATCTGTGCTGAAAAATCTGAATTAATCGCTAGGGGAGCTCCTCTTAAATCTGTAGTTTTGTTTTCGTCGTATCAAGGATTTTTCGCGTTCTTGTCCGGTTAGGTTTCCGTGATACTTTAATCGGTGGTTCATCATCCGGAGTGATTTTCGTAGTCCTCAGGACTGCGTGCTGCAGGTTTCGTGAACAGTAGTGCTTTTGGTGCCGGGTTTGGTTCGGTCAGTTTTCTGTATCGTGGTTGAAAGCAGCCAGCCTATAGAGAAAATGAAGTGTATTTTCACCGCTTGCCGCTGGCAAACCGTTTGGTGCTGTGCCACCCAGACATTATCTTTCATTGGAGGATTTCGTGGGTTTTCTAGTATGAAGTGATGAAGTGATCCGCAGACTTTTGTGTTGGGTCAAATATGAAATCACGAGTGGTGTTTTTCGAGATTTTGATGGAGTCAGTGCAAAGATGCTGTGCGCGAGTTTTGCTTTGGCCGGATCAGATGCGTCTTCTCATAGTGACAGATCCACCTGTATCACTATCGACTAGGAGTTATACATGGGTCCGATTTTCAACATTGGGCCACAGGACGTCACAAGTTCCATTCCTCAAGCGGATTCACGGATGAATTAACGAAATTCGGTGAGAACGTTTCATTCCTTATATTCATTTTAACATTTATTCATACCACTACATACCTAATTTCATATTTGAATCTCAATTTCGGAGCGTTTGGTACGGTATGTCCACGCATCCTTCCTCCCCTGTAGATTCGAGAAGTGATCCGATTTAAAATAAAATTTAATGTTCATTTAAATCGAATCATTTCAAAGAATCATCTTTGCGGTAAACACTGCGCAGTAGGCCTGGCCGCTAATAAAAATAGAATAGAAAAATAATCGGGCGTAATCTAACCTGATTATTTTCCAGGATACTTTTTTATACTGGCTGCGCATGTGTTAGATTAGATTGGATTAGATTAGGGGAGCTCGTCCTAAATCTGTTTGGGAATATGTGGAAGAATTGTTTTTTTTTTAAGAAAAGGCTGGAAGTATATCTTGAAGAGTTTCTTAAGAAATTTCTTGATATTTCCCGATCTAGAATGAAAATTTCAATATTATATTTAGTTCTGATGAGCGGCAAAGCTGCCTTTCTAAGCATTTCAATCCTCCTATGATGTCGTGTCTTGGACAGCGGTGGTACTCGCGTTCGAGCTGTGCGTAGAACGCGTCCTTGAAATCATCTTTGTCTCCAGAGTGCGAATTGTGCACGTTGATTATGATAAAATTAAAGAATCGGCCCTCTTGATTCTCAACCTGCACATTCTTTCGTCGATCGGCCACCAACCGATCACGAGTCTCTGCATATCGCCGATCAAAATGAAAGCTGTTTTTAGTTTACGTGTGTTACCGCAGTTCTGGTAGATGATGATTTGTTTATCTCTAAACGTTCGCACAATGGGTCCTGTCCAACACACCTCCAAACCCGCGGTTCTTCAATAGATCGTCGAGTATGCGGGTGCTCGCAATGAAGTTAACTCTAGCAAGATGTTGGGTCATTATTACCCGGACTGGCACGCTGGACGTGTACTACATCAGCGTGGTGCGCCAATCCTAACATCCTAGGAGGGTTAAGAGATGGGAAGTTCCTTTTTGTTAGCTTGGATCGTTGCCGTTGGTCTCGGTTTGTTTTATTCTGTTGCTTATTTTCTGTTACAAACCTTTTTTACGACTGGCTTGTAGGGCCAGACACCAACTCCCACTTTCCGGAGGACGGTAGTGTACAGTTGGGGTAAAAGTCCTTTCCTGGCGCTCAGACATCGAACAGCCGCCCCTAACATGGAGTTCAGACGCAATTATGAGCCTGGAGAACAGACGCTCAAGTTTCTCTCTTTCCCTGTCAGCCAAGTTCCCATGGGGGTTGGTTTTCGGATTTTCTCTAAAGTTGCTCGCAGCTCGGCCGGTGCCACGTGGAAGTAGGGATAGCAGTTGCTGGGCAGAGGCTAATGGATCTCAATAGGATCTGAATTACGCGAAGTATTTGGTCATTACCGAGCCAGTTTTTTTTTTCTAACATCTAATTGTTTAATTTTACTCATTTTGATTTAAAGATCACATAAAATATAGTTTATATCACATACCGTACTATCCTATAACACAACACCGACATTGGTTTCCGAACTGATGTTCAAGAACGCGTGACTAACACATTGCCCAATAAATTATACTTACCTGTAGTCAAGATACGATCAGCCATCACTATCGGTAAGCAAGCCCATCCTACTTCGTTTGTTATTTGGTAGTTAGGATCACATGACGGTCTGAGGCACACGCGAACGCCACTCCACCGCTCCGCGCGTACCATCAAATCGCCACGACATGTGCTATACTCTACCCAACTAAAACGCTCGATTCCATTCCCGCTGCCCCTGTCGGTCGTCGTCAACAGAAAATCCAAAATAAAATTCTCATAAAATAACACAAAAGATGGCACTTGAGGGAGGAACCGCAGAAGCGGCAAAAAAGAGTAGAAACCGACGACAAAACGAGCTCTCGCAGTTTCATCAGGCCGCTCAATCGGCGAACCTTCCAGCGGGCTAACCAACATATTTCGGTTTCTATGGCAAGGATATGGAAACCAGCCGAGATAAGCAGAATGGGATGTAGAAGAAAAAAATCGTTCCCGTCGACGTTGACGATGGCGACGAGATATCCTTTTCAGGCGTTTCCATGCGCTGCTGGCTGCCCGTTGCAAACATACGTCTTATGCGCCATGGATCCAACATTAGCAGAATGCGAGCCATGGAACCATCTGCGTTCTACCCAGTTTTTGTGAGTGTTGTGTCCCGTTTCTATGTTTCTCGAAAAAAAGCACGTTCTAGGGACGACTAAGCGACACCGGAGTATAAAAAGTGCGTTTAAAATTGTAAACATCAGCTTGTGCTTAGACTGGAGTATGAAAATTTTTGCAAATACTTGAATAGGGGTGTTGTTGATCAATGGCATTTTAATACGAATGGCAAATAGTGCAAAGTCTATAAGCTTCATAATACAACCGAGGTTAACAATGCGAAGAAAGACAATATCTTGATCGAATGTTTATGCGTTCTGTGACAATTCACCAAACCATTTTGTTTCAATACAGCTGCTACTTGTGATAGAGCTTTTGGGCCATTAGAATATTACAGTTTGAGAAGAAGGATTTAGCGTTAGATTGATTGATGGCGTTACGAAACTTTCTGTCAATAACAATGTACGGTTCCGGCGACCGCCATAGTACATTCTAAAACGACTGAAGCAACCGGATGTTGCGTCAGCGTAGTTACGCAAACGGAATCTCGAGGCAGCGTTACAAGACGAGAGGGAGCTTAATGTGCATCATCTTTAGACCTACTGCACAGCAGTTCTAAAATATGCAGTCCAAAGCATCTCGGATATACGTGGATCGGTATCGGCGGAATGAACGGTTCGACGATGATCCTCGGCAGAAACATGATACAAACAATACTGGAAAGAGCTGACACGACTATTTAGGGATAAAAAACCCTAACTAGGAGAAATAAAGGTGTAAGGACATCGTTTCTTAAAAACATGGAAATTCTAGCAGAAGCTCAAAGCATCCCGCAAAGCAAGGCAGTAAGTAAGCGCGCGGATATTCAGCAAGATCATGCTGAGGGTCAACATCTCGGCATGAGCCAGCTTCAACTCTGTGGCATCATCACTGCAGGAGATTGAAACAGCCATCCGAAGCATAAAGTCCAATAAGGCTCCCGGGTTCGATCGCATATCAGCAGAGATGCTCAAGCGCAAGTGTTGTATCAACTATTATAGGAGTTTTCAGATCATGCACCGACGTGCACTTTGTGCACCACAAAGCCTTGTCAAGTGCACCGCAATAGTTCTCTATGTATAATATACAGCTTCGAGAACTTCACTACGAATCTCAAATCTGAAAGGTAATTTCCCAGAATCTGGGAAGGGGCCTATTAATCATCGTACAAGTAGTTTACTGAACATCTTAATGGGAGTTATAAATTTTAAATAAGAGCCAACAATCGCTATTAAAACTTTTTGAGAACTTCCCCAGAAATTTAGGAACAATACCTGAGCAGGAACGAATAACTGCCACATAACTTCAGTATACAAAAGTCAGCTATCATACCAAAAAAAGGTATTGATAAGTAATCGAGGTATGAAAAGTAACTTATTTTGGTATGGCGAAGGTATTGCGTTACCGGCCGAAAATGCCTCAATGAGTTATTGGTTTGGCATTGAGGACTGATTAAAGTATTATATAATAATTGAAAAATCATAATTGAATGGACAAATAATTTATTATTATTAAGCTATTTCTAGATCTGGTATTATTATTCAGCAGATATTCGTTCGAAACACCCAAGTTGTTGTTTTAGGCATTTTACGTCTTTGCAGAACTCTTCAGTACCTCATTCAGGTTGTAGGTATTAGATTTGGTATATCTGAACTTGGTATTGCACGGCTATTTTCCTGCGTCCTCTGCGTCTGCACAAAATCATGCGCATGTCGGAGTGTTTCTGAGATATGATTGTCAGAGGGTTCACACATTGGCGCGTGGATGCCCGGCGTAAGGTGATAGACTTGTGTGATTATTACTATGAAGCTAATGCGAAACAGTTCACTTGCTTGCATAACTCGTAAGCGTTATCTGATAGATCATCACTGTGCTGTAAAAGTTGGAAGGAAGAGAAACGGCTTTTCAACCGTTTCTGGTTCTAGCGTGAGTTTATAGTCATATTACATGTATACATGAGTTGTATATGTAGAGAGGAGGGAGAAAGTATACAAAGTAGGTGGAAAGGGGCGGACCAGGGATTGAACCCAGGACTTCCTGCATACGATTCAGAAGCGGTAGCCACTAGACTACCGAGCCCGTCCTTAAGAATTTAGTCCATTTTTTTTTAAAGTATTATAAGTCAGTGTCAAAATCATATCGGCCTGTAACTAATATCAGAATTTGCATCAGGAAATACACACTAAAAAAATCTCAATTTTAATAGTGACACAATTGATCGAACTGCTTGAAAAGTGTTGACATAAACATAAATCTGCCACATTTTTACACTTTTTGTGACGTACGTATTAAGTTTGTATTGTTTGAGTTCTTCCAGCCATAATGTTAAATCACAGAACTGATAATTTAGTTCTCTAGGCTGTAAATTTACGCGATATGTTACAGAAACATAATGATTATTGATGTTGAACTGTCAAACAGCACCTTACAAAATCAGATGAATCAGATGAAGACTGCAGTCGATTGGAAATTTGTTTATTACGAAGGTGAAACAGCATGAAAACCGCTCATAAATTTAACACCGAGTTGAGCCACAAGCCTGGAAATGACAATCCGTTGCCATCAGCCGATGCAGCGGTAAACGAAAACAGCCACGCTCAGTCAATCAGAAGGCGGCTTTGTCTGCTTGGCTGCGATGACGGCTGCCTCAGTACATATATACACGCCAGCAGTGACGACGCGACAGCCGCACTGACATGTTCGTTTATGGTAGAAGTTGTTCATCTTCGACTGCCATCTCTTCAACGTGGTGAGTCAGCCGAGAGAGCAAGATCGAAAACTGACACTCTGAGGATCGAAGTTCGATTCCCGAATGAAACTTTTTGTATTTTTTTGTTTCAATATTCGGTGCTATAAATAGCACAGTTCTCAAGCAGCCGACGCGCTGAGCTGTTGCGGTAAAATTACATGAGTCAAACATTTTCCGTTTCCTGTAAAAATAAGATCGCACACAATTTTGCGTCAAATGTGTTGCTTTTATATGTCGGACTTATATGACACAAAATTACAAGATTTTTTCGAAGTGTGTATATGAACATTTGGGACAAACTTAAACTTTAATGTAAAAAAATTGAACATGTGCACCGCGTAGCAATTAATTTCCGAAAAGTGCACCGCGAGACAAAAATTCTGGAAACTCCTGAACTATTCTATATTATCTGGTACAAGGCGACTTTTCCAGCCGATTGGATGCAGAGCGTCTTAGTAAAGGTTCCCAAGAAGGGGGATCTGTCTGTGTGCAAAAACTTGGGTGGCATCATGTTACTGTTTATTGTTCTCGAAGTTCTGTGCAAGATAGACGCGACACTCCGGCAGCAGGATGTAGGATTCCCTGCCGGAATATCATATTGTCATGCTCTGTATCATCCTTGAGCATGTCAATGAATTCCAAAAGTCCCCAGTGGCGTAGCAAGGGGGTTCGGAGGGTGCGATTCGCACCAGGCCCCCGAATACAGGGGGCCTCTGAATCAGGGAAGGTTTCTAACAATAGTTTGAATAAAGTTCTTTAAATAGCAAGAGTTTCCTATTAGCATTAGCATTTAGCGAGTCGCACAAATTGGTAGGTGGTACAGTCCTAGACCGCTGTTATGAGGGTTGCCTCCTTCCCGTCCGAACCAAAGCACAAAGATTTGGGACTAATCTCTGACTCTTAGACAAGACTGACTGTTACGGGAGGCGTTACACCCGTCGCCACTACAAAAGAAATTTCCCATAGGGATGCTGCCGATCTGACGGAGTGCTTGTCATCCATCGGCTCCAATGATGTAGGGACGAAGGCTCATGTCAAAACAACACGAAAAAGAACGTGAAATGTGCTTAATGAATTAGCTCTCTTATCCTTACTATTGATAATTAGTAGAAATAATTGAAAACTTCTTATTGGATTAGCTGTGTTAGCAAGTGAAATTGAGTGAGTTGCCACAAATGAATTGTTAAAACAAAAACTTATAAACGAACTACACATACAACACATTTTAGGTTAGCTTAATGAACTACTTACGGCTATCTTTGGTTAGTCATTCAATTAAATTCCTAAATTTATTCCTACGGACGTAAACAGTGAGTAAAACTTAAATACTAGAGTAAAACTTATAACTATGACTTTAAAACTTACTAAACTAGGTAATTTGACTAGACCTGCTATTACGAAACGGTATATGACGTAGGGACCATAGACTGGAGTCACAGAATTGTGAGTATTTACAAATGTAAACATGACCAACAATCAGAATTCATTTATTTTTAGCTTTAAAGCCTTTTCAACAATAAAGAAATTGCTACGAGAACCGTGATTTTGTCCTACGTCTTACGCCGTGACAACATTCTTTAAAGAATTCTACTCGGCAAGGTTGTGCTGCTTGTAGCGAAGGTCAAATAAAGGACGTATCCACGATGGTCCGTACGACGCGATCCGCGGCGAAAGCCACCTCTGGGACACCTCAGCGCATTTGCGAAAAGTGCAAAATCCCCGACAACGTAGCAGATATGGTAGCTTGCGAGCGATGCAATCGTTGGTACCATTGTGCGTGTGGGGAGATGGCCGAGAATGTCACCGGTAAGTGGATATGCAAAGATTGTGCTTTAACGGGCAGTGGCGATTCAGTATCCGGGAGAACCAGCAGTACTTCGCGATCGACGAGAGTCCAATTGCAGCTCATGCGGTTGGAAGAGGAAAAGAGAGCTCAAGAGAAGCTGATCCTTGAGCAGCAGGAACAGGAGCGTGTACGACAAGAGAAGGCGCTAGCAGCCAAAGCTGCTCTCGATAAGAGATACTTGGATGAGAAGTATGCTCTGCTCATCTCTCAGGCCGAGGATGATGAGGCGGGAAGTCAGCGTAGTCGTCGGAGTCGTGTGAGTCGTGGGACTCGCAACAGCCACATTGAGGAGTGGGTCAACAGTGTGGACGAAGCAGCTGGAGGGAACCCAATGCCAGAAAACGTCGAAGACATTTTTCCACCGATTTCGATTGCTGCTGGTGCTAACGTGCCGTGTGGAGGCATGCTGACCAGGTATACTGGAACGAAACCCAAGCAGTATGCATCGAGCCAGATGCACGATGAACGTCGATCGTCTCTCCCCAAGCCGGCGAACGAATGCGTGGGCGAAAACATTTGCACGGATGGTATGTCGTCTATCGCCGGAATGAAAGACCCAGTTACGGCATCTACACCTATTAGATCGGTTGGTTTCCAACAGCCAGTGGTGCAACCGTCGCCACACACACAATCGATGAGCATACAGCCGGTATATACGCAGCCAGTATATGCACAGTCGGTGTTTGTTCAACCGATTCAACCGCAGCGTACACTACCAAAGCTGGTTCCGCGACCGCCTCTGCCAACATTCTTGTACCCAGAGCCGATTGCACTGTACAAACCTCCCGCGTCTCAAACCCATGTCCCAATTCCACCACTGAGTGAACAGTCGTTTCTACAGTCGAGGGTCAGTCGGCCGATAACATCAAGCGTCGAATTGCCTACATCGACTTCGGCACAACCACCACCGACACTGCAGGATCATGTGTCGGCACCGTCGCACCCTCCGCCGGTAGAACTGCCGTCGCATCTATCGATTGATTGTTCAACCGAACCGCGATCGAGCATGTTATTACCACCGACGACACAGGCGTCGTCTCAGCAGCAACACACACTATCGCATGGACCGCGATCGCTGTGTGATCAATTAGGTGACCTCTCACTACCACCATCTGTACTGCGGGCGTCGACGTCGTACACCCCTCCACTGCCACCACCTTCTTTTCCCGATGGTGAGTTGTCTTTGCTCAACAGATCGGAACATCATCCGACGCTGTCACGCGTACCACTACAGCAATCGGCAGAGCCTTACGCTACTCAGCTACAGCAGCTCCAGAACCAGCAAGCCATGTGGGGACAATTTCAGCAACAATTGTCTGCCAGGCAGGTAGTACCGAAGGAGCTCCCAATATTCAATGGGAGTCCCGAAGAATGGCCACTTTTTATAAGCAGCTTCCACAACTCGACTGCCATGTGTGGGTACTCGCAGTCAGAAAATCTGATGAGACTGCAGAGATGTCTCAAAGGCAAGGCGCTGGAAGCTGTGAGGAGCAATCTGCTGCTACCTTCATCGGTCCCGAAGATTATGGAGACGCTGGAAACGTTGTTCGGGAGCCCAGAGCGTCTGGTCCAGTCGCTGCTCAACAAAGTGCGCAGTGTCCCCATCCCAAAAGCGGAAAGACTGGAAACGCTGGTCAATTTTGGTCTCGTTGTCCAGAATCTTGTTGGCCATCTCAAGGCCGCTAACCAGCAAGCCCACTTAACCAATCCGACCCTACTGCAAGAGCTGGTGGACAAATTGCCGCCACACCTCCGATTGGACTGGGCTTTGTATAAGAAAAGCGCTGGTCTAGTCGATCTCGGAACATTTTGTGACTACATGAGTGTCATCACGTCGGCGGCGAGTGATGTAGCGCACTTCAACGATTTCGATGGAGTACGCCCGGTGGGAAGCGAGAAACAGAGGAAGGAAAGAGCTTTCGTGAATGCTCACGTGTCTGCCGAGCCGCGGAATTTTGAACAGGGAAAGAAGGCAGAAAACCAGGAGAGACCTTGCTTCATCTGCCAGAGCGTGAAGCACCGAATCAAGGACTGCCACAAGTTCAAGTCTTCAAGTCTCGGTGACCGATTAAAAGCAGTTGAAGCACATCAGCTTTGCTCGGTCTGCCTCGTACCCCACGGAAGATGGTCGTGCAAGTCGACACGCACCTGTGGCGTCGATGGTTGCACCAAGAAACATCATCCGTCGCTTCATCCGAGTCAGCCAACTGGCACCAAACCTTCTTCCTCAGACAGCAGCGGAGCTCGTCCAAAACCGGACGCCGTTGTAAGTATTCACCGTCGAAGTCATAGTGCAGCTATATTTCGTATAATCCCTGTGGTGCTGCATGGCAAGGGAGCACAAGTAGCTACATTTGCTTTCCTTGACGAAGGTTCTTCGTCGACGCTCATCGAGAAAGAAGTCGCAGATCAGCTTAACCTCGACGGCGAGCTGCAGCCGTTATGTTTGACGTGGACGGCGAAGGTTTCTAGACACGAAGCGGACTCCAGATTGGTCAACCTGAAGATTTCGGGTGTGGAGGGCAGCAAAAGTTTCCCCTTGACTGGAGTGAGCACCGTTCGCCAGCTGGAACTTCCAGTACAGTCGCTACGGTATGGAGAATTGTCTCAACAGTTCCCATATTTGGCCGGTCTACCGGTGAAAAGTTACGAAAAGGCCGTTCCGAGAATCCTGATTGGGCTGGACAACATTAAACTGTCGCTGCCTCTTAAGACGCGGGAAGGATGTCCAAGCGGGCCAGTAGCAGCAAGAACGAGACTAGGATGGACGGTATTCGGAAGCGTAGGTGATTCGAAGATGGATTCGAGGTCGCCGCTATTGCACATTTGCAAGAGCGTGGAGGATATCAAGCTACATGACCTGGTGAAAGGATATTTCGCGGCGGAGAACTTGGCTGTATCCGTAGCTTGTGGACCAGAAGCGGAAGAAGATCGTAGAGCGAAGGAAATTTTGCGACGAACAACGGTGAAGAGAGCCGACGGCCACTACGAAACCGGATTGCTGTGGAGGAGTGATGTAGTGGAACTGCCGTCCAGTTACGACATGGCAGTGCGTCGTCTAATCTGTCTAGAACGGAAGTTAAGTAAGCGTCCAGAGCTGCAGGCGAGTTTGGAGAAGCAGATCTCCGACTATCAGTGCAAAGGCTATGCCCACAAAGCCACGCCTCAGGAGTTAGAAGGAAGCGACCCGAACCGGACATGGTATCTGCCAATCGGAGTTGTCACAAACCCACGGAAACCCGGTAAGGTGCGTATCATCTGGGACGCGGCTGCCAAAGTAAGAGGAGTGTCGCTGAACGACATGCTGTTGAAAGGGCCAGACCTTCTTTCTTCGTTGCCAGCTGTATTGTGCCGGTTTCGACAACGACAAGTAGCGATTGCAGGCGACATCCGCGAGATGTACCACCAGCTGAACATAAGAGAGGAGGACCGACAAGTTCAGCGGTTTCTTTACCGGACAGACCCGTCAACGAATCCAGAAATCTTCGTGATGGACGTGGCGATCTTCGGGTCCACGTGTTCACCGTGTTCAGCAAACTTCGTGAAGAATAAGAACGCGGAAGAATGGAAGGACGAATATCCGGAGGCGGCTACAGCAGTGGTAGAAAACCATTATGTGGATGACTACCTAGACAGTCGCGATACGGAGGAAGACATGACAAAGCTGGCAACGGATGTGCGGAGCGTGCAAGCAGCAGCCGGCTTCGAGCTGCGAAACTGGCGATCAAATTCGGAAAACGTGTTGAAGTGCCTGGGCGAGAAACCAGCGAAATCGCCGAAAGATTTCAGCATCGACAAGGAGAGCCAAGTAGAACGCGTTCTGGGTATGGCCTGGTTACCAAACGAGGACGTGTTCGTGTATTCCGTGACCTTGCCGGACGAACTCGAGCGATCAACGTCAACCAAAACTCTCACAACTAAGCGAAGCATCCTGAGATTCGTGATGAGCGTATTCGACCCGCTCGGCCTTATTTCGAACCTGCTAATTCACGGCAAGACAATTATTCAGGATCTCTGGAGAGCTCAAGTCGGATGGGACGACGCCATTCCTACCGACATCTTCGATCAATGGATGCGGTGGATCGACCAACTATCAAAATTGAACCAAGTACGAATTCCACGCTGCTACTTTCCCGATTACGATCGCGAGTGTTTCAAAACTATGCAACTCCACGTATTCGTGGACGCGAGCGAGTCCAACTTCGCTTGTATGGCTTACTTCCGTGTCATCGATCGTGGTCAGCCACGATGTTCCCTGGTAGCAGCCAAGGCCAAGGTTGCTCCACTAAAGCCGCTGTCGATCCCTAGACTGGAGCTTCAGGCGGCGGTCATCGGAAGCCGGTTAGCAAAGTCTATAGAAGAGTACCACACTCTTCCGATCAGCCGCAGATTCCTTTGGAGTGATTCCAAAACGGTTCTGTCGTGGATCAACTCGGATGCTCGCAAATATCGCCAGTACGTGGCGGTACGAATCGGTGAAATTCTGGAAGACACACGGTCCGAGGAATGGCGCTGGGTTCCCACCAAACTCAACGTCGCGGATGAGGCCACCAAATGGGGGAAAGGTCCCATGATGCAGCCGGATGGTCGCTGGTTCACTGGACCGGATTTCCTCTACATGGAGGAGAATGAGTGGCCGCAACAGCGAGTGCCACCAACCACCGAAGAAGAACTTCGTGCTATCCACGTTCATCACGTACAGTTGATTCAACCATTTGTAGAGTGCAGTCGGTTTTCCAGGTGGGAACGAATGCTTCGGGCCACAGCATACGTATACTCGTTTGTGGACCGTTGTAGGAAACAAGATGTCAAACCGGTCGGTCGTGGTCTGCAGCAGGAGGATCTTGTTCGAAGCGAGAGAGCTTTGTGGCGACTCGCTCAGGCGGAAGAATTCGCAGAAGAGTTGACCGTTCTGGAGAAAAATAAGACTACAAAAGGAGAGCTGATGAAATTTGAGGCAGAAAGTCGCATCAGACAACTATCGCCGTTCTTGGACGAGTTCGGCGTAATGCGTATGGAAGGTAGGACAGAAGCATCTCCTCTGGCGGCGTACGACGCGAAGTATCCAGTGATCCTGCCGAAAACCCATCGTGTGACAGAACTGTTAGTTGACTGGTACCATAGACGGTACGGCCACCACAACGGCGAAACAGTGGTCAACGAAATTCGCCAACGATATCACATCCCAGGACTCCGGGCGATGATTCGGATGATGGCGAAGAAGTGTCGTTGGTGCGTCGTGTATAAAACGCGACCGGAGGTGCCCAGGATGGCGCCTCTTCCGGCTGCGCGAGTAACTCCATTTGTCCGTCCGTTTTCGCTGGTGGGTATCGACTATTTCGGTCCGTATATGGTCAAGATCGGCCGTAGTCAAGTGAAGCGCTGGGTGGCACTTTTCACGTGCCTGGCTGTGAGAGCTGTCCATTTGGAGGTAGCTGCGTCGCTCTCAACAGAGTCCTTTAAGATGGCGTTGCGGCGATTCATCGCTCGTCGGGGCGCTCCGACGCAGATCTATACGGATCACGGAACAAATTTCGTGGGTGCTAGTCGGGAATTGGCCCGTCAAATGGCTGAAATGAATCAGGAGTTAGCGGAGAGCTTCACCGACACCAATACACGGTGGTTCTTCATCCCACCATCTTCCCCGCACATGGGCGGTGCATGGGAACGGATGGTCAGAGCAGTAAAAGCAGCCATGGAGTCAGTCAACAGTTGCCGGGCACCGTCAGAAGAAGTATTCCAGACTATTCTCTGCGAGGCGGAGTTGATGGTAAATTCCAGACCGTTGACGTACGTGCCGCTGGAGACGTCAGATCAGGAGGCGTTGACCCCAAACCATTTCATCCATCTGAGCAGCAATGGAGTCAAGCAACCGGAAAAAATGTCGACTACGGAGAGCCAGGCATTGCGAAATGGGTGGAATCTGTGTCGCTACGTCCTAGACCAATTCTGGGCTAGATGGATACGGGAATATTTGCCGGTCTTGACTCGGCGCACCAAGTGGCATGAAGAAGTAAAACCCATCCGGAAAGGAGATTTGGTATTCATCGTAGGCGAGGCCATCCGGAACCGTTGGCCTAGGGGCAAGGTCGTTCAAGTTATACCAGGACGGGATGGACGCATTCGACAAGTCGACGTCCAGACTAGTGCAGGAGTACTACGCCGTCCCGTGGCGAAGCTTGCGGTACTTGACGTACTTCCAGTAGGTAATCCTGCTGGACTGGCGCAGCATTACGAGGAGGGGAATGTTACGGGAGGCGTTACACCCGTCGCCACTACAAAAGAAATTTCCCATAGGGATGCTGCCGATCTGACGGAGTGCTTGTCATCCATCGGCTCCAATGATGTAGGGACGAAGGCTCATGTCAAAACAACACGAAAAAGAACGTGAAATGTGCTTAATGAATTAGCTCTCTTATCCTTACTATTGATAATTAGTAGAAATAATTGAAAACTTCTTATTGGATTAGCTGTGTTAGCAAGTGAAATTGAGTGAGTTGCCACAAATGAATTGTTAAAACAAAAACTTATAAACGAACTACACATACAACACATTTTAGGTTAGCTTAATGAACTACTTACGGCTATCTTTGGTTAGTCATTCAATTAAATTCCTAAATTTATTCCTACGGACGTAAACAGTGAGTAAAACTTAAATACTAGAGTAAAACTTATAACTATGACTTTAAAACTTACTAAACTAGGTAATTTGACTAGACCTGCTATTACGAAACGGTATATGACGTAGGGACCATAGACTGGAGTCACAGAATTGTGAGTATTTACAAATGTAAACATGACCAACAATCAGAATTCATTTATTTTTAGCTTTAAAGCCTTTTCAACAATAAAGAAATTGCTACGAGAACCGTGATTTTGTCCTACGTCTTACGCCGTGACAACACTGACGCAATCCTCCAATGGTCGAACACTGTCCTGGCCACGTCCTTGCGACTGCTGAGGGATGGGAAAGGATGATTAGTTTTGGAACCTATGAAAAATGTAGTAAACTCTACGATCTCTAGGGCCTAGGTGTCACGGGAATTTGGGTGTTGTTAGTGGAAGGGTAAACTCCAAAAGATACGCTTGGTTAACGTTCAGGCACACCATTGTTAGACTGCTTCGAATCAGTTGTCTGGTTTCCTCGTCATATTGTTGGCATTTGGTTGAATTACTAGATTCTTCGGTTGATAATCTGAAATATAAAATAATATTAACATCGTACGTCAAATAAGCTACATATTAGTGATACGCTCGCCACAGTTACATATTTTTAAAACATTATTTATATCATTCGATACATTTACCTGAATCCTGCTGAAAAAATGTTAAATAGCAGTACATTGAAACACAAATACTACAAAACACAAGGAAAAGAGCATCAAACTTTGATCTTGGAATATTTAAAAATACGGTACCCAGGTAACCAATAAGCATTTGAATAAGCCGTATTTTTGTTTTAAATCTGCATTCGACCTGCTTACTGCCATATCATAGCAGTGGGACTGCTAGACTGTCCTATATTAGCAATTCAAATGCTACTTCAAATCTGATAGCAGTTATGTAGCATTTCAAATGCACGGTATGTTTTGGATAACAAGCAGCATAATTGCTACTTTATTGCCATAAAACTGCTAAGTGAGATGAGTGATGCTAAACCCACAACACATTTCCACTTTCTAACTTACGGGCCCTGCTGTAAATGCCATTATCATTCGGACATTTATAGGTAGCCACGAAAAAAAAAACAATGGAAAACAACACGCTTTGGCAAATAAATTCCATGGTCAGTTTCCTAGTAGGATGTTGGGGTCAACATGCCCCAGACAGGCACGCTGAACGTGCACTACGCCATCGAGGTGCGAGAAACCCAACATCTTAAGATAGTTAATTATTAGCACATGCCGAGCCTATAGCATATCTAACGAAGCAACTGCCGGTATAATATTCAAGCCTCAAATAGATCAAAAAACCAACGCACATTATCAAATCATCTTTAGCTTACCCTGTAGCGCGGTTCTGCACCATCGTAAACTGAAGGATCGAGGGATCGAATCCCAATTTCGCCGAAATCAGCAAAAAACAACAACATTTCAAAACGTGCCCCAAGCCTCAAAAGATGCACAGGAGAGAGAGGATAAAAATAGAAGAGAGGGAAGTCGTAAAATGGGCAGGGAGAAATATTTTTGTTTTTGATTTTGACAATCTGGGGGATAGGAAATTTAAGCATTTAATCAGCCGTATATTGGGCCAAAACCTACATTTAATTAGCACTTATGGCGCATATACGGCAAATTAGCATTTAATGACCTGCTGTAAAGGCGCATATAGTGCCGAATTAATGCCATTTTTACTGCTTATTGGTTACCTGGGTAAATGTCTAGATCAAAATTAGATTTGGTAGATCTTACACCGCAACGCACCATTCTAAGGTGATCTACTCACGTTACGGGGTCTTTAATTAGCGAGAGTTTCCTATAAATACAAATTAAATACTTCGCGCAGATCTGCTGTTAAGCTATCCCCAGGCGACATCAATATATTAATGCAAATATTGAGGAAAAGATTGATCTCGCGTTTCAATGTTTTCCTCTATTCGCCCTCTCAGTTCGATCACGGTAGCCGACAGCAGCCGAAGCGATGCATGTGTGGTAACCTCAGAAGAATCGTTTGTGACTATCTATACGAAACTCTTCATGGAATTCTTGGGAATATTACTGGAGAAATTCTTTAAGAAACGCTTGTAGGAGTTCCCAAAGTAATCGCTGGAGCAATTTTTGAAGGAAATCTTGGAGGAATTTGTGAAGAAGTCTCTGAAGTAATCCCTAGATGAATCGAAAAAAATATCCGGGAAGGAGATCTTGATGTTTCTCACTTGTGAACACTCACTTCAACTACTTGAAGAAATCGTTAGAAATATTTCTTAGAAGTTTTGTGATAGAAATCTGGACGAAATCGGTGCTGTCGTTAAAGACATCTTTGAAGATATCAAGAATAAAAATGCAGATGGAAACCTTGGAAGAATATCTAAAAGAACCATTGATGGAATTCCAGTAAAATTTATTGGAGGAATTTCTATGAGAATTCTTTAACGAATTCTTTCATTTATTTTTGTTGAATTTCTGAAGGAATTGGAGGAATTCCTGAATCATTGAAAGGCTTATTGGAGGAGTTTTTAAGGCATTTTAGTAAAAAGATCATTTGGAGGAATTCCCATAGAATTTCTTGGAGCAATTTGTGTAAGAATTTTCGAAAAAGTCTTGCAGGAGTAATTATAGAAATCCATGATATCCTTCCATTACAAAAGGGTTTCTTGTATAACTTATTAGTAAAATATCTGAAAAAATCGTGTATGAAATTTTAATGGAAAACTGAGAAAATTGCTTGATGAAATCAACCTAAATCAAAAATTTAGGAGACTGCTTGAACAAATTCTGAACGAATCTTTGGTAAAATCGTAATAGAATTTATTGGATGAAATACTAAAGAAATCTTTGGAGAAATTCCTGAAGCGAATTTGAGAGGAATTGAAGGATTCTCTTTATAAATTTGAATAAAACCTCGGAGGAATTCATTAAGCAATCCCTGAAAAATCCCAAAATAATTCTCTGTACAACCCTTGTAGAAATTATCAAAGAAAATAAAACAAAAAATGCTGTATCCTATTGATGAAACCTCCACAGGAATTTCTAACCAGATCCTTGAAGCAATTTTGAAAGAAACTTTGGTTTTCAAGAGACTTTTTGGAAGAAATACTTCAGAAATCTTTGGAATAATTCCGTAGGTATTCTTGAAGCAATTTCTGAAGAATGCCCGTTGGATATTCTCTATGAAATCTTAGCTTTGCATTAATCATTTAACCCGACTGGAATTTTATATCAAGTTTATTTCAAATTGTGTTATAATGTTATACATATAATATTTTTCTATAAGCTGTTAGTGGCCGTTCATAAACCACGTAGACTTTTTGGGGGAAGGGGGGGTGGTTCTACGCTCCATACAAATTTCAAATTTTTTGTATAGACAAAAGTCTATGAGGGAGGAGGGGGATTGCCAAATTTTGGTCTATGTGGTTTATGAACAGCCCCTTATGTTATAAGCTAAGTGCATGATGATGTAAAAATACCTCAAATTGTAACAAAAAGTACATTGCCATAATTGGTTTATTTTTTATAATCCGATCAGAATCATATCAAAATGTGATATTATTTTAACTTGATAGATAGCTAGTTTTCATCAAATTTTGATACAATTTTTAACGTTATTTCCTGAATGTCGAAGAACCAAATTTAACATATAATACAATGAGATATTAAACAACACTTATAACATAATATGATACAATTGAGCTACATATATTATATAGTAAACACCACTAATGTCAAACATAATTAAATCACATTGAGTTATAAATATCATAGTACGTTACTTGGTATGTTATAAATTATGTTACATTTTCGTTAAAATCTGCTTGTCGGGAATCCTTTGGAGCCGGATAGTTTCGCCACTGCTGCCGCAACCGGCCTCCAATATGTTTGTTAGGCTCAGTTTTATCGACGGGATAATATTGACCCCTCCAACTCCAAAGGGGTAAAGGATGCTTCTAAGCAATCTTAAAGAATTCCTGAAGAAAATGGAAAATAGTATCAGGGGGAATTCCTGAAGGAATCCTTGGAGAAACTTATGAAGAAATTATTTGATTATATATATATATTTTTTTTTTTTTTTTAAGGGAGGGCATTTGTTCCTTTATTATTTAAGCATATATGGCTCCCACTTTCATCCTACTAAAAATAAAGAAATGTAACGCTTTTGGTTTTGTTTCTTGCATTTTTTGTTTAAAGCGAGTACGAATGATAACACAAATTACGTCTTGGAGATGAACCAGCCTCGGGCTGAAAATCTCCCTAATAAAGCTAATAATAATAATAATAACAAAAATTACGGAATGAATCGATGCCGTAATCACTTTGTTTTCGGAAATGATGAATATAGGATTGTAAGATTACTAAGGGCACTGTGACCTTACCAGAAATTCTCAGAGATATTTTCTACTCGATTTCCTGGAGAAATTTCTGGAGGAGTCATTAAAAAAGCCTGAATAAATTCTTGACTGAGATGCTTGATGGATGCTCTGGAGGAATTCGAGAAGGATGTTTCGAAAGAATTTGTATAGATTTTCTTAGGAATCCTTGAATAAAATCTTAAAAATCTTAAATTAATATCCAATGGGTTGTTTGGAAATTCATCATCCTAGAAGGATTCTACATAGGATGAACAACTACAAGAATTTATGCATTTTTTTTTTTTTTGAAGAAGCCGTTGCAGTAGTTCTTGAAGGAATTCCTGGAAGATTCCTTGGGATTTGTTTTAAGAAATCTCCAAAAGAACGCCAAGGTGAGTGATGAATGCTTGAGGAAATGTCAAGATAAATTATTGGAGAAATCTTTGAAAGATTTATATGAGGTAATCATTGGGATGGTCTTGAAGAATCTTTGGAGAAATACTTAATTTCCGTGGAAAAATCATCAAAGGAAGATTTGAAGGATCTTCTGAAAGAAACCATGGAGAAATGCTTGAAGGAATTCTAGAAGGATTACTCTTCCTCTGGTGAAATTCGGATGTAATTTTTTGGAAAACTATCTTGTTCCGAAGTAATCTTCAGAGATTATATTGTGATGAATCCTCAGAAATATTATTGATAAAACCCTTGATCGACTTCCTGATCGAATATTTTGAGATATACTTAAATACTTAATGAAGCCTTTGCAAGAATCTTTTGAAGTTTATTTGAAAACAAGTTCAGAAACAGCACTGTAAAAATTCCTGAAGGGGTGCTTGAGAAATACTGGATCACATCTTTGCATTAATTACTTAAAATATGCTTGAAGACAAATTATTCTTCAAGAGAAATTTCTTAAAGAAAACGGTGAAGCAATCCTTAAAGAAATTCCTTAATAAATTGATAAAGAATTATTCGACATTATTCTTAGAAAAAAAAATCGTACGCTCATTGATGAAACTCTGGGGTGTATTTTTGCAGAAATCTCCGAAGAAATTCATAAAGGAATGCAAACAATAATGTTAACCTGCCGTCAGTCAGCTGGCCACCATCGCTAGCAGCACGCTAATGCTGTCAACTAAAAGCGAGATTCCAACGTGTTGCACAAAATACAATATCGCGATCCCTCTAGAGTTGAATGAATAGATTTTCATTGTAAAATATGTACATATCTGTAATTTTCATGGGGACCACGAATTGTGTGAGCACCCATGAAAACAAAAAGAACGGAATTAATCGGTGCCATAATCGCTTGTTTTCGAATAGGATGAATATGGGAGCGTGAGATTACTGATGGTTCACATACCCTACTATGTTTTTGTATCACTTTAAGTGTACTAAGCAAACGAAGAAAGAAGTACCCCCTTCAACCTTACCATTTTGACAAAAATATCTTACATCCAATGCGCCCACAAGCATCACATGTGCAATGTCCTTATAAAAATAGATGCATATTATTATTATAGTGCCGAGACACCATAAAGTTTTATTGGTAACAGTAATGCAACTAGACAGCAGTTACAGAAATCGATATCAGGGCCCATATAGCCGAGGCGGTAAACGCACGGGTATTCAGCATGACCATGCTGAGGGTGACGGGTTCGATTCCCGGTCGGTCCAGGATCTTTTCGTAAAGGAAATTTCCTTGACTTCCTTGGGCATAGAGTATCTTCGTGCCTGCCACACGATATACACATGCAAAATGGTCATTGGCAGAGGAAGCTCTCAGTTAAAAACTGTGGAAATGCTCATTGAACACTAAGCTGAGAAGCAGGCTTTGTCCCAGTGAGGACGTTACGCCAAGAAGAGAGAGAGGAGAAATCGATATTGACCGTCGGGAATTCCGCTGTTTTCTGTCGTACATGCTACAAGCGCCATTGATTCAGCCCAGTAAAACTAGAGCAATTAAATCATAATCGGCATTTTACGACCTTTAAGTCAAGTTTACCCTCACACTCGAAGCGTCTCAGCGCCTCCCCGTAAGTGGGTGCGAAAATTAATCGCCGGGTAGACATGTCATTACGTCGTCAATTAGGTGGCTCCCAGGAGAATTTTGAGCTCTCAGCAAGACCCATTAGCATACCGAAACAGTTCAGATGTAGTCTAAGTCATGCTTCTCTCTCCCAACGCCACTTCGGGGGTGAACGCAAACCGGTATGTCGGTCACACAGGTATACGTGCAGACGATAAATAAAATGGTTCCATTACTGGGCGCTTGCCGGAGCAGAAAACCCGAAACAGCTGACTAAACGATTTGGCCAAGGTGCCGTAGAAATGTGGGACGGGATTAGGTCAAATTACCAGCGCCAAAGCTGTGCAAATTTGGGCGCGTTCGCAGGTAATTGCACCTGTGTGTTGTGTTAGAAGCGGAAAGATTATAACAGGTTGAATAGCAATGATTTGCAATGTTTGCATTCCACAACGAAGATTACTCGATGAAAGTATAGTAATACGTCGGAATAAGCGTGTAAAGTGGTTTCAGATGTTCCATTTTAAGTGCAAGCAACTCTCATGGTTTAGTTACGAAGCATTCGCCAAATACCGTAGCTAGTTCTTATCTACGTCTACAATCGTCCGGGATTTACATGTAATTATTTTGAAAGCTACCTTCGTTCCGAGAAAAGAGAATTCCATCAAAATTCAATTTACCGAAATCCTATGATCTGCCTTACAGAGGGGATTCAGCTGTGAAAATGCTTTACGGTCGATAAGGATGAATCCCGAATACCCACATACTTGCCCATCTATCTCGGTCCATCTGGGACCGCTCCGGGCTCGGAATTAATGAAACACAAACGCCCCACACACCTTTATTGGGTTCGCATCGGTGGCCGTTTGATTAGCTCACAGCTTTTGATGGGAATTTATAGCCAGGAGGGCAAAAATTAAAAGCAGAAATAACAAGATAGAGAAACTCGACGACAAAAGCCGCCCAATAAGGTTACACAAACTGCTGCCATCATCCGGAGCACAATAATGTTCGACATGGGCACGGGAAACGGCAGACCAAAAGGGATAAAAGACGTGTATCCGCTTTCCTAATCAAGGAGGAAGCCCTCATTTTCGCCGGAGCTTTCCCGCATCGAAGATCGACGAAAGACACCGAGGGACGAATAAATAAAATATATTGAAGCTATTCTGGTGACAATAAAACAGGATAACAAGAAGATAAACTCTCGAACAATGTCCTTGGCCCTCGAACTGGTCGGCATGGCGATGGAATCCTTAGGCTCTATAACTAGGTCGCTGGGAGCTGGGAATGGTGGCCTCGGGCGCTGCGATTGATGGTCTGTCGTCGATGGGACACCAGTCGGAATTTAACGGTCAATTATTGGCCAGAGCTGGCTATTTTCCTTCGACAGAAGCATTCCACCGAAGGATGAATGACAGGCCTTTGAAGGTTTCTATTTTTCCTCACGTAATTATTTTCCCTTGCGTAATTCCCAGGCAGTCGGCGGGTCCTTTATCCAACGACAACGTCCTGCAGGAGTCGGAATGAAGTCAGTAGGTAAAGAGAGGCGGTGTTTTTCATCTATTATCTCGGCTACCGCTGTGCTCCTTTTTTTTCGAGAAATGTTCGACGTTGATTGTACAGGTACATGGAGATGGAAAGAAGAAAAAAAAAAATACGAAATTGGTCCTTTTTCCAACCAGCTATTGACTTTTATTCCCGATCGTTGGTTAACCATTTTGGTCCTGAATCAAAGCGAAAGGAGAGTATGATACTAACCTTATTTCGGACAAAAAGAAAACATCAAACGCGACACACTTCCACATAAATAACAACGTCGGATATACTATGCCGTTGCACTTGTGATTTGGTCGCCGGCAAATTTTTCATGAGCGGTGTTACATAGGCATTAAAAGATGCGGCAAACTTTGAACAGTTTTTTTAAAGACAATCGCTTGAGAAGTTTGTACAGTTGTCAAAAAATGGGGGTTGACACGAAAGAGATATAAATTCAGAATTTAACAATAGAATGCAATTTGTTGCAAAAAAATCTAAACCTTCTGGGTGAGCCAATTAGTTCCACTGATGTCAATATTTAGTGTGAAATAAGTATTCCTTCAGATTCGTGAGTTCAATCCATAGATCTAACCTTTCCTACTTTCCTGCCTTGTTCGTTTTCATTTCATTTAATTAATTCAACATCAAATTCATGATAACACTGAATCAACAATTTGCTGCCATAATGCTCGATTTGCAGCTGCAGCTCTCCAAAGTCGGTCTCGCCCAACGCTCACCAGATCATGTTCCACCCGAACCACCCATCGTGCTCTCTGCGTTCCAAGGGTTGTAGTCCTGCATCCTTGCAGCATACCCTGCCCACCGTATCCATCCAGCTTTAGCCCCTTTCAGGAAGTTGGGTTTACCGTAGAGTGCAGCGAACTCGTATATCGACCTTCGCCCGGCCACACACCGTTTTCCTGCACGCCGTCGAAGAACGTCCTTAGCACGTGTCGTTCGAAAACTACGGCAGAACTCTGGTAGAATATTCGTGTAAAATGGTATAATACGCCCCATCGGGGCAAAACGCCCCCCTTCATTTTCTAGCGATTCAAGTGCATGCGGGATCGATTGGAAATCTTAAATATTGATGATTAATTGCCATCAAGCTGATCCGTTAGTTGATTGGTACAGAAAAGCAATAAAAATATCAAAAAGTCTGAAATCGAGGCTTTTGGCGTAATATTTTACCTCTTGCAAGCTTGCTTCATTGTAAACGAAGCTAGTTCTGTTCGCTTATGTTATTTTGCAATTTTTATGCAGTTCAACACTTGTTAAAAGGCCCTCCTAGGATAAGCATGTGGTAGAATTATCCCCTGGTACAGTTTTATCACGGCGCTGGATGTTTTTCTTTTGATGGGGTGTATTGCCCCGTTTGTTTTGATAAGGTAAATTTTGGAACGTTTTCGGAAAACGTTTCAAAGCTTCCATAGCCTCCCCTCCAGAGTTAAAGTTCTCATGCAACACTTCACTGACTTTAGAAACAACGATTTGCAGTGGACATTAGATGGAATAAGGCGCCAATTTTAGATATATTGCCATTTCTGCTTAGGGGGGGCATATTATACCTGTTTACCCTACCTTGTGAACGGCACAGCATTTCCATTTCGGCGCACTAGACTTCTTCTAGAGGGCACCTTTCTCAGCATTACCGCCCGCGCTGCATCCTTCTCCTCCAAAACCACTCTGCACTCTTTGTCGAACCAATAGTTTCGTCGACTCCACTATACGCACCACCCGATAGTACTCTCGGACCGGTTGTGTTGTTGATGGTTACTTTGACTGCCTAGAGATTCTGCGCATCTGCGGTGGCGAAATCCGGTTGCTTCAGTCGCTCTAGATCTTACCGGGGAGGCCGCCGGTAGTGTTCATTGTTAATACCGTAGAGTCTTAGGCTCAGTTTAATCATCACCAAGTAGGATCGCAGAGTCAATGTTAGCGCCACGATAGGTTCAGACGTCGATACTGTCGGAGAAATGCCGTCCATCAATCAGAAGTGGTCGATTTGCGATTCTGTTTGCTGATTTTCAGATCTAACGATAAGGAAGGATGTGCTGGAAGAAGGTGCGAATTCAAAGAAAATATTCTGCATCATTTATTTATTTATTCAGTTTAATTCAGTTCAGATAAACCAGAGTTCACAAAACAACGCCTCATATTTCGGTTCACTACTGTTTCTCTCTCCACACTTATTAAATCACTCTCATGCTGGTCAGACCGTCTTGTCCGTAGTTCTCTACGCCTTCTAGGACCTATCTGATTTTTGCAAACATAAAGCCTACCGTATTCTTCCAGATCCGGCAACCTTCAGTAGCCTGAGTTCGCAAAAGATCGCTAAACACTATCATACCTCTATATGCCCTGTATCATGTAGACATAAGAGGCAAAATTAAATAAATGATTAGCAAAATTTTGTAGGAAAACACCAAGAACATAACAAGTAATGCTGTTTCAATAACGAATGCATTTGTTATCCAAAAGGTAACAAAGTAATTAAAATTAAAATGTGCATTAGTTCGATAGCTCCAAGTTGTAATAGCAAAACCCTTTTTTTCACTTATTTCACTGCTACATAAACAAATAGCACATTAATACCAAGCTTTTGCTTAAATACCTCCAATTATTATTGAGATGTTCTGATAACATTTTAAAGAATAATATAATAATAACAACTTTAGGTATAAGAGCACGGGTTTGTTCTTTGCATAGTATTTGCAAGGGCAGGGATGGGAACACTCTCTTGCAAAGAGTTACACTCACTTGCTATTTTCTCAGCTTAGAAACGTGCAATCAAGGAACAATGTAAGGACGACTTTTGCTTTGTGGTTTTGTCTAAAAGTTTGCAGAATAGAGTAAGGGTCGCACACGCATACCGAAGTCGTGAGGGAGCTGCGAAGGCAACTATCCACGAGGTGAATGTACACTCCCGTGCAAAAGTTTGGGGTCACCCCCTCAAAAACATAATAATGTTTTTCGGTCATATCTCAGTCATCTTTCATTTAATCCACTCGTTCTTAGACTGTATCGAAAGATAAAGAGTTAGATTTGATTCGTAGGTACTTTTCATAAATTTCATATGAAATTTTTAGTATAAAAAGTTTACCTAAACTTACATGTTTTTCCTAAATCTGTTAGAAAAATTGTTTTCCGTGTAATTCGAAATTGGGTCGAACAAATTTTAAAATTAAAGTTGCATTAGAACCCTATTTCTATCCTCTTTGAGAGCCATTCATTAGATTTTAGCGCAAAAATTCATAACATAATTTAAATTATCGAATTAGGTTTACACGTCACCGTGCAAAAGTTTGGGGTCACCCCTTAGTATGCTGCATCGTGCAAAAGTTTGGGGTCACCTTCCAAATGAAGTCTGAGTCGGATTTTTATCCAAATCGTCATTTTTTTTTTGGTGCAACTCCAATTCCTTGTATGATAGTTGAATGGCAAGTCATAGAATTGGTTATGAAATGTTCATAAACTAAGTTCTAAACTAAGTTAAGGTAGAAAATAGTATATAAAATCCATACAAAATCAGCTAGGTTCGTTATATAAAGTGCGAAAGAGGATATAAGTGAGATAACAATGACTAATTCGTGAATTCTACCCTATATAACTGTATGTGTTAAAACCACAAATACACCATTACCCCAAAAACCATTACAACGAATGTCATTTCTCCGAATGTACTATCACATTCGAGATTTTGGGTTTTGGTGCAAAGCAAAGGGATAACGTTTTGATGAAAATGCCATTTAAATTAAAATGTGTAACATTCCTGAAACTTATGGATTTTGGGGTAATGGTATGTTTGTGGTTATAACACTTATAGTTAAATAGAGTAGAATTCACGAATCAGTCACTTTCATCTCACTTCCATCCTCTTTCGCACTTTATATAACGTACTTAGCTGATTTTGTATGGATTTTAGTTACTTTTTTCATTTTCTACCTTAACTTAGTCTAGAACTTAGTTTATGAACATTTCATATCCATTTATTTGTCTTGCCATTCAACCATCAAAGAAAGAATTGAAGTTGCACCAAAAAGAAATGATGATTTGAATAAAAATCCGACTCAGTCTTCATTTGGAAGGTGACCCCAAACTTTTGCACGTTGCAGCATCCTAAGGGGTGACCCCAAACTTTTGCACGGTGACTTGGAAACCTAACTCGATAATTTCAATTCTGTTATAATTTTTTCCGCTAAAATCTAATGAATGGCTCTCAAAGAGGATAGAAATAGGGTTCTAATGCAACTTTAATTTTAAAATTTGGTCGGTCCAATTTCGAATTACACGGAAAACAATTTTTCTAACAGATTTAGGAAAAACATGTAAGTTTAGGTAAACTTTTTATACTAAAAATTTCATATAAAATTTGTAAAAAGTACCTACGAATCTAATATAACTCTTTATCTTTCGATAGAGTCTAAGAACGAGGAGATTAAATGAAAGATGACTGAGATATGACCAAAAACATTTCCATGTTTTTGAGGGGGTGACCCCAAACTTTTGCACGGGAGTGTAAATTACACTCACCTCGTGGAGAGTCGCTTTTACAGCTCGGTCACGTCTTTGGTATGCGTGTGCGAGCCCCACTCTATTCGGCTAACTTTTAGACAAAACCACAACTCAAAAGTCGTCCATACATTGTTCCTTGATTGCACGTATCTGAGCTGAGAAAATAGCAAGTGAGTGTTCCCATCCCTGTGCAAGGTATTCCCTTCTGCTCGAGATGCCGCCTACTACTCGTGCTTGTAAGTCCTTTTCGAGCATGTTCCATGTCTGATGTCCGTAGCGGATCACCGGTCTTATTAGCACGGACGAACCGACGTGACAGCTAGAACAAATAAATTCAAATTTGTTGTCCCCGACGCCATGATGGAAAATAGCCGAACACTACCGCCTCCTCTATAACGGTTCGCGTTGTTTTGATAGCTTGACTCAAAACCGCCATGTATCCATATAGGAAAAGGTTCGCGCCTGTGCTAATTTGACAGAAGCGTTCGCTCGCTTTGCTGGTCGACCGTTAAATTTAGGGGGTACACTTTTGAAACACCACTGTACGTCGGTTCGTCGGTGTTATTAGCTCACTGGTACATATCTTTTGTAACGATCCAACCTAATCAATCCCTGTCTGGCGTGAACCCTGGACCACGTTATTCGAAACCAACACACTCTATCGAGAGATCTGCTGTTGCCGCGGCTGCTGAGATGGACTCTGATGATGATGAGAGCTGGAGAGAAGGGGAGCCTGATGCTGTACGAGGAATAGACGAGTGCATCGATGAACCTAATTCATCGCAGTCCGAGAATTTTGACACTAGAGCGGGGCCGCTTCCAATCAGAAGTGAACGATTTCTAATCAGAATTGAACAATTCTGATTGGGAATGGCCCCGCTCTACACCGAGAAAAATTTCTACTCAATGACTGAGTTGGCCTTACTCAGAAATCGAAAAATCCTTTGTTTTCTTACTCAGTTTCGGCTAAAAGTGGGACAACCCATTGGCAATGGGTTGTCCCACTTTTAACGGAAACTGAGTAAGAAAACAAAGGATTTTTCGATTTCTGAGTAAGGCCAACTCAGCCTCTGAGTTGAAATTTTTCCCTGTGTAGTGTCAAAATTCTCGGACCGCGATGAACATTGAGTTCACTGAGCCTGAAAATTTTTAACAGCACAGCGGGGTCGACTCTCAACAACTTCTACTCTGAGATGTATTACCAAAATGCACTGATTATTTTTTTCTTTGATTTCTTGCATGACGTTTTATCTAAAGTGATGCATATGCATATTAGAGTGGGACACCGAAAGACATTTTACTCCTGTACACTTTTTGAGTTCCATTTTGGTCCTATATCAACTGTGCAAAATTTCAGCTCGATCGGAGAAACTATATTTTAGCGTCAGCCATTTCAAGTTTTCATACGATTTACTATGGGGAAAATCACTTTTTCAAAGAAAAATCGCCACAGGTTGCCCCTTAACCCCTAAAAATAAATCGATGAATGATTTCTGTTGGAAATTTTACGAGGAACCAATTCTCCGAAGACCACAAAGCGACCTAAGGCATGTGGAAAAAGATATTAACTGAAAACCGAATGGCATGCCAATGCTATTTAACATGTAAGGAATAACAATAAATAATAAAATCTCGTCATTTTATCTATCGGGTGAGGATTAATAACTTTTTCCACGAACGTCGCATCAGTTTGCGGTATTCGGTGGTCTGATTCCTCGTGAAGTTTTCTACATAAATCATTCATCGACTTATTTTTTGGGATCTAGGGGTGACTCCTAGCGATTTTTCTTTGCAGATGTAAAATTTCCTCATAGTAAATCGTATGAAAAACTAAGAATGGCGGGCGCTAAAATATAGTTTTTCCGATCGTTCTGAAATTTTGCACAGTTGATATGGGACCAAAGAGGAACTCAAAAAGTATACAGGAGTTAGAGTTTTTCCATTTTTTGTATTTTCCCATATAAACCGTGTACCAGGCTAATGACACATTCCAGCGTAACGGGACACCGCGAGGAACTAACTTTCATGAACAAATGACGTCTGCAATCAATTTTAATGTTCATGATCATATGGTTTAACAGGCTTTATAACAAGCTTATAAGAGGTACTTGCTGATGCAATACTTGTTCTATGGGGTTTTGGTTCCAATTTATTTTATATAACATGTTACATTTCGTAACGGGACACCATCGCAGAAATCTTCTTTTTAAAATTTTCAATCTGAAATGCGTATATTAGCTCTGTTATGAAGTTTTGAATAATAAAGTCTTCTAGACATTTCTTCTTTGGATTGATGTGAACAAGATTGCCGAAGTGAGTTTTACTGAGAAATGCATAGTTTTGGAAATATTATTGATTTGGTTTTGGGAGCGCAGCGTTACGCTCGCGTGAAAACAGTGTTTTGCAAATAGTGTCCCGTTACGGCTCAAGTCATCTAGTTGTAGATTGAATGCTTTGCTAGATAGAATGTTGGTGTCTTCGGCAATATTTTTCAGACAGATAGTAGCTGTCCGGCAGGACACCAATAGTCCTTCAACCCCACTCTGGCCCTATGGTGGCCATCAGAATGGGCCCTGGGGAACCTGTTTCGAGTTTTATTTAACCTTCACATATCCGACCCCCTACAACTCATTTTCAAAATGCTGGCATTTCGCCAATTTTCATCCGATTTTTTTGAAGTCGCCCTCAATTGATCTTAAATTGGAACTAGTTTATTATACTCAAGTGGCCATGCAATATCCGGAACCATTCCGGAGATATTCCGGATTGTGCTGCAGTCAGGGGGTTGTCAAAATGGCTAAAAGTGATTATTTCGTATGTTGTTGAGTTTGAATCATCGATTGTCAATGAATTTTTTGTTGCGAATAGTGAAACACAACTGCTATAACCAGATTTGAATCAGTTGGCCCATCCGGATTCCCGTGACAGGTTCCACGGGGCCTCATTGGGGACACTTCTGGCTTTCAACTTAAACATGTCGTGCGACATATCAATCTTCATGATTTCGAATGACTGAGTCAGAAACGATAGACCACAGACAAACAGACGTAACACTGGCGAAATTTCTATCGACCATGCTTTTAACGATCATTTTATATCTTCATAGTTGTCGCTTTCACAACCAAAGGCGGGCACATCGTTTTTATTTGCGTTTGACGTTTAACACTAGCGCCTTCTGTTGACGATATTGCACAACGCAGTGTTTCGTGAAACATTTCCACCAGGTGATGGTAGTGTGAACTGGGCGATGATTTTCACGAAAATTGTTCTAGGTGTTATGTCTGTTTGTGGATAGACTGAAGTATGTATCAACTACATGGCCACCTCGGAACATTTAGCACAGGTTCCGCGGGGGTGTCATCGGGAATATTTCTGGTTTGTAACCAAAACATGCCGAGCGACGTATCAATCTTCATTTCGAAAGAATGGGATAGAAAAAAATGACTTAAGTATGTATCAACTGATATGGCCGCTTCGTAACATCTGGAGCAGGTTTCGCGGGGGTCACTCAAACACAACACACACAAAATAATCACTTTTAGCCATTTGGCAAAACAGATCCCTTCCCCACCCTTTGACCCCAGTACAATCCGGAATATCTCCGGAATGGTTTCGGATACTACATGGCCATTTGAGTGTAATAAATAAGCACCAATTTATGATAGATCGAGGGCGACTTAAAAAAATCGAATGAAAATTGACGAAATGCCAGCATTTTGAAAAGGCACTGTCCATAAACTACGTAGACTTTTTTGGGCCATCTCAGACCCCCCCCCCCCTCCCCCCTCGTAGACTTTTGCTTATACAAAATTTTCGAAATTTGTATGGAGCGTAGACTTTGGCCAGACCCCCCCGTCCCCCCCTAAGAGTCTACGTAGTTTATGGACAGGCCCAAATGAGTTATCGGGGGTCGGGTACGTTAAGTTTAATTGTATCTCCAAAACTATGGTTGTGCGACGTATCTATCTTCTCGGTTTTTCCCCATTCTACATTATAATGATCCGAAGAAGACTCAATGATATCTATAGTACATTCTTCCAACACAGTCTTTCCAAGCATATGTTGCATGTTGCTTTAATCCTTTATTGGAAGGCTCATGCGCCTTGGGAATAAAGGAGCCAATATTCGTTGAAATAAATTTTACATTTTAAAGGGGATTTTTCTTTTATTCTATGTTAGTTTTGGGGAACCGTTGAACTTGCCGTTTGGTCGAGGTTAGAAAGAACAAAGTTTTTTTTTTTTTGAGGGGATGGGATTATGGGGGCTTTTCGTTGATATTTAACTAACGACAACCAGTAACGATACACTGAGGATACTGTTCGTATGTTTTTCATAGTTTACATCTTATGAATAAGTTATTTTTATTTTTTTCATCATTTCATAGTTGTCGTATGCTTTTCATACATTGAAAAACGAAATCCATAAGACTAGTCGTATGAAAAATCTCACAAGAAGCATCGTATGAAAATGATAAGATGTGTTATGAAACACCATTGCTAAAAAACAACAAAACCTTTTATTGGCTTCTAACCACTTTAACTTTCGAAGCGTCGATGGGCGAATGAGTAAAGCACGCACTCGCTAACCTTGACGTTCCTGGTTTGATTCCAGGTTGCGATTTTTTTTAATTTGTGCAAAATATTACATAAAAATATTTATGATAGTCATAAGATATAGTTTCAGTTTTTATACGTTATCAGTATGATTTTCATACGTGAATGTTATGAAATTTATACAGTAACAGTATGACAATAATAGTTGGCGCTTTGAATCCAAAATCATAGTTCGAAACTATGATTTTCGCAAGAAATTCTTGTGGCAAAAAATCATAGTTGATTCGTATGATTTTCGGAGTTGTAGTATCCTCAGTGTACAAACGGATTTCGAGAAGAAAAAAAAGTTGTCAACCCAAACGACAAGAGGGAGGCCGCTAGACTTTCAATCAACGGTTACTAATTTATGTTATCACAAAAAGTAATGCTACGCCATTTTCGTGATGCATTCTACATTTTTTTTTCAATAAGAACATAAGCTTCAAAATATGTTTGTCGTCATAAAAGTAAATTTTACGGTGATGAATGGGGTAAAGACGGAATGCCAACCATCAGTTCGGGATCTTCAAGTTTTGAACGCTGTGTGATTCTATAAACCTTTTTATATATCATGGTGGTAATTCATAGGACATGTTAAAAAGGTTATAGCTTTTAAAAAGTATGCTGTCATCACAAAACTTAATAAAACATCACCTTTTATACTGATCCACCAGAATACCTGCCCTTTGTTTACGTAGTTTCCGCGGAGAGCTGAGAAGTGGGCTTTGTTCTAGTAGGAGCGTTACACCAAAAAGGATATTGAAAATATATACACCCTATAATATCATTTCATCATGGTTACAGATTTTTGGTTAAGTATTTGATCAAACCAAACTTATTTATCCTCTTATGAATGTCTTTAAAATTTTCGTAACGGGACACCAAATCTACGCACCCATTGTAACGCCTAAGATAACGCGTCGATCAAGGTAACCCATATGTTGGAAGAAAGGTCTCCACGAGTACTAAGAGAATCCTGAAAATCATTTTTCTAAAGCTAGTAATAAATTCGCTATTACAACAAATATACTATTTTCGTAACGGGACACCATTAAATTGCGGCTATTGCAAAAAGTGCTTAAAACATATCAAAACCCATTTTTATGAAAAGTGTCCTTTGGGTGTGTAAAATATACGTTATTATACTACATTAATAAAAAATAGTTGTAATGTTTTCGAACTTTAGCGTGCCAGCAGGCATATTATAAAATTATCAATGAACAACTTCATTTTTCTTACATAAAATGCTATTACTTCACCTAGCTATTTAAATACGTAACCAGTCAAATTTTAAGTAAAACAAATGGTTTTCCTAAGATTGAATCTATCCTTTTTCATATGCTGGAAAGCTTGGGGCGAAACAATCACTTTGATATTTCACACCCTTGGCGTAGAGGTGCGTGGAATGTGTCTAATGCATATAGTTAATGCACTAGCCCATATTTTTGCAACTTTATCACGAAAATTAGAAGCAATAAATTCAACAAATTTTCAGCTGGGTAGAAGTTGTTGAGAGTCGACCCCGCTGTGGTGTCAAAATTCGCTGCCCGAGTGAACTTTCAGCGAGCGGTGCACTCGTCTATAGTGGGGTTCAAACTACAGAACGGGTGATTGTTTCAGTAATATTATATGATTTTCTGTTAAAAGTGTGTATATTTTCCAATACGTTCGTTATTAAATTCTGTTACACTTTTTACCTGCGGGGTAAATCTTTTTTAACCGCAGTTTCTTCTGGAGCCCATAGTAGGCACGGCTTCTGTTGATGATGCTTCTTCATATAACACGGGTCACGTTGTTGTCAGTCGTTAGCAAAGAACCAGGATAAAATAATTCCTTCTACAAATGAACTGCTGGCAAGGCTTGTCCTGTATCGCTTAATTCCACCTATAGATAGTAGAGTAAACATAGATCCGTGATGATGAATCCGTTGTATCCAAACGAACTGTCAAAATCTGCATCCAAACGAGCATGACGTCATGATTCCAACAACACCAACCAACCGTCGCACTCTTTTAAAATACTATTTCACTCAGCGATGTCCACGGATCTATGTTTACTCTACTACACACAGAAAAATAAATTGTAAACACAATAAAATTCTAGTTCAAATCAACCGATTTTTCAGTTTGTTATAGCGACAAACTGATTTCTAGTTAAAACTGAACTATTCCATTGTTTGATATTACAAATATTTTCATTTGTCGAAATTTTTGACAGTTTGTTAGACTAAACTGAGATTTAGTAGTTTCAACATAAAATAATGGATTATTTTAAACGACCACACTTTTGTCTCTAACAAAGCCGGAATGTGATTGTGTTGGTGACGGCAGCATGTAACATTGCGCAAAAAAGTGCCAAGCAGAGAACCAGGTGTGGCAGCCGGGGAAACAATCCGGCCAATTTGATTGTTTCGCTGACGACATCGTTATCATCGCCAGAATATTTGGAACAGTGACACCGCCTGAAACGTGAAGCAGTGAAGGCCAGACTGGTGGAGAACAAAGCATTTGGTAATAGGTAAGTAGAACTATAGATGAACTCATTAGAAGAGGATCTTGTTTCCCGGTCCGAAAAAAAAACTTCCCGAGATTCAATATTTTAATTTTTCCAAGGGTCGATTTCTTCACACAGCGCTTAAGCCAGGGTGAAAAAATCGGCTCTAATTCCCCTTTTTATGCCAATGGCGGAGGGCTCATGAATTAAATATATGTTTGATTTAAAACAGGTTATGAGAAGAGTAATTTTTGTGCATCAATTAAGCCACTGGTTCGCGAGGACAGGTCTTGTTCCTGGGCGTTTAAGATGGGACCAAAAGAGTTTCCAGGAAGTTCCCAGCTATCTCCAAAAATCAATATCCCTACATTCTTACACTTCCGGTTCTAGAGTTATCCGCATAACTCTTTCGTAGTTCTTGGAACTACTGAAACTCCAGGTCAACTGTTATGTCATGCGCCTCTAAAAGCTCTTCGCTCCTGAGATCCTCTGGGTTGCCCCTGAAACACCCCAGAGACTCCCCCATGGAACCTCTTTGGACTCAGGGGCGCTCTCGGTACCCCCAGGTACCCACTGGAATCCCCTGAAATGTCACTGAAACCCACTGGAACTCCCGTGGTAGACCCTGAGACCCCCTGAAATATCCCAGAATCCCTGAAAGAACCCTGAAAATCCCTTGAAATGTCCAAATGTTGTACATAATTGATCGGACAAACGCTGGGCAATTCCTATTCATCGCACTGCGCATCTTCCAGGTGGCGGTTTTTCTTCTGAAAGTGGCGAATCTGCACTGCGTTCGTTCGTTTGTAACCTTGCACGTTCTGTCGAGTCCCATGCTGCAGCATGATCACCCAACGGTGCTGTACGCTGTGTCTAGAAGCCCTCTAGAGGGGCTCGCTCTCGTGCTTCGACGGCAACGTCTCACAGTAGTTCAGGACCCAGATTTATGAGGAGAGATGCATACAGCGCGTTCGAATGATTTTTAGACAAATAGGGTAATTCGCTAATTGTTGAACTCTACTCAAATGTTGAACAGTTTCTGAATATTTTATTATAAATCTTACTTAAGTAATTTTCATCCAACGTAAACGTATGGTGTAGATGCATATACATGTGGGTCACGATATTGCTCGAATTAATTTACAAAATTATACATAATTTATGTAAAAAAATTGATTGTAAATTTAGTACCGCCGACGACACGAAAACTACACAATTCTTAAGATTATTGTTAAGAAATTGCTGTTACGTAATAAGCTTAGCAGGCAAATCAACCACAAACATCAAAGGCACACCATAGTTTGTTACGGGTATACATTTTTGTTACAATTATAAGACAAAATAATTGTTTAATGTGTTTTAAGTTTAATATTCGTGCATTCTTTGTGTTATATGTTCTATTTTACCTTGTGTATATTCCCCTAGTATTAATACACATTTATAGGGTTCTGGCAGAATGGAGGCCCACATTCCTATTTTGATTGCCAACATTCAGGCCATTTCGGGCCGCGATTAAGTACTAGAGACGTAAACCTTTCCCTGAAACAGACTTCAAGGCATAGAACTCTAGTGATGAAACCCGAAATGGGATGCCCGATTAGGATTAGTTTTCCTAGACAAAACCAAGCTATGAATACAGCATCAAATTCTGTGAACTAAAAGGCATACTGCCAACTAAAATACAAATCCAGGATGACTGATGGACCCAAATCAATAACTGAAACCTCGTCATCCTGTGATCGGAAGGAGTTATCCGTCTGGATAACAGGGCACATTTATGTTGTGTGTTGTGCAGCGTCAATTTGTGATGTTCCTAAATTGTACATTTGTAAGGTTCTGTGTATCGTGAAGTGCTAATACTTTGGAAATAATTTATTTTCTTTTATTTTTGTAACAAGTTACAAGAGCTGGAAGGATGTCCTTAACAGTTTAACATTGTTTAAAATCACATTTTCATTGTAATTTAATTTGAATAAATATTTTTCTTATCACACTATCATTATGCATACATGATCCAATTGTTGAACACTGGCATAACCTACGATGTTAGCATGACTGCTAGATTTTTTTCATTTTACCTAACCGTGCATTTCGTGGGGTTTCAAGGGCGTTCCAGGGATGTTCTAAGGGTGTTCCAGTGGGCTTCAGAAAGATTCCAGTGGTTTTCAATGGGTTTCAAGGGCATTCCAGAGTTGTTCAAGAGGAATTCAGAGTGTTAAGGGGGTCCCAGGAGTATTTCAAGGCGTTCCAGGAGGTTCAGGAGCAACCCACGTGTGTTCAAGGGATTTCAGGGTAGTTTCACGAGTGTTCTTGGGGATTGAGTGGGTCCCATGGGTTTCCAGAAGTGTTTCAGGGGCTTTCAAAGGCATTCTTTTCTTATGTCGTTTTCGCTTCTAATCAAATATTTTCAGCCATTTTGGATCTAGTCCTGTTTAAAACGATTTCAGTCCACTGGAGCTCTCTTCAAATGAGTGATTCCTCGTCATTTAAATGAATTGTCACTAGCTCAGACTAGCTGGACACAAAACACGAAAAACCCAGAAAAAAATCCGCCAGAGCGAAAAAATATCGGATGTCGGGTCAAAGTCGGGTCAAATTTTATCAAAAGTTGGACCACTGTTGGACTCACGTCGGATAACTGTTGGGTTTGGTGGCCAAAATAAAAACAGGTGAATGATAGGTTTATGTCGGGTTATACGTCATCAATTACGAACAAGCTTCAACTGTTCAACAATTGGCGAAAATCGTCCAACATTAGGATGAGCTAGCGTTCAACATTTGGGTTACAGACTTCCCATATAAATGTTCTATTTTCTCTTAGAAAATGAAATTTAAGGGAATACAAATTCAATGGGCAGTATAAGGGATGAGTAGATCTAGACGTTCACTGGATATTTTTCAACTAAAGTGGAATTATGCACGGAAAAACGAACGAAAACCAAAATGCCAGTACTAACCGTTCAACAATTGGCGAATTACCCTATGGTCTTGGATTGATCCTTGTATTTTATGAAGCTCTCTTTCAAATGTGCATGAAGATTGGGGTAGTCCATATTGGCAAGAAATCGAAAACCGAGTTATTTGCAAAAATTGCCATACACATCTTTCGGCAAAGTTGTAAATATATCATAGTTTTCTAAAGAAAGTTATTTTTATTCATAAATTGACCGATCTAGAACATTTTTTCTGAATTTGCTTAGGGTGGGTCAAGGAAAGCCTGGTTATATTTTTTTCAGTTTAAGCTTTCCGAAGAAAAACTTGAAGATTATTTGAAAATGCATCGTTTCATGTGCAGATCGTGTCGTTATCTTTTTCGCGTTAAGAGTTTTTTTGTTTAATACAGCACATTTAAATTGTGATATCATGGGGCTAAGGAAAAAATTATCTCTGGTATTCAGAAAAAGACATATTATTCTTGAACATATACAATATATGTATTTGAACATATATGATGAAGTACTCTTACCCTGGTACCGTAATCCGGGGTCAAATTGATCACTTCAAAACAACTTTTGCGGATAACATTAGTGACTATTCAAATATTGCAAAAATAATTTCTGTAAAATCAGTACCCAGTGGATCTCCATGAAACCATGTGACAAAATTTTGTTCAACTAATTTAAACTTTTAGTAAAATTACTTCAAAAATCAAAAAATTGAAGATGCCACTTTGGGGCGAAATTGATCAGTGTGCAATTAGGCATCGGTTAAAAAGAAAAATTTCCTTATCCACTTAATTTTGCTCTTCTGAACCCGAATAATGCGTCAAAAATCTTACAACTAGTGAATTTGACCCTTAAAATGCAAAATTTAATTTTGAAATTTCCTCCTTAACGCCTAAAGGTAGGCAATTTTCTTTGAAATAAGTGGTTTCTGTTACAATAAACTACTTTTTCGTCAAAATAAGATTTTTTTTTAACTTATTCATATTCAGAATAGCTTCAAAACTTTCTAACCAAGGCTCCACAAAAATGTTAAAACAAAAAACTTACGGGAAGTCCTAGTGGCAATCGATTGTTTACTGTCAATGATTTCAGCTTAGTGAGAAATACACTGCAAATTCCTTGAAAAAATAATACAAAACTAACTTTTTTCTAAACAAATAAAAGTCTAAACTCATCTCTAGACATCTATGAACTAGATGGGGTAAAAAGTTTGAGATCATTGCGACGCTTAGAAGTTCCTGGTATGCAATTACAATGTAGTATCCAAATGATCAATTTCACCCCGCTGATCAATTTGACCCCGGTTTACGGTATGCTAATTTTGTTCCAAAACTCAACTAAAGTTGTTGAAAGACAACAGAAAACTTGCACCGTGTACACAGTTTCAATATTCTGTAGCAGCTTCTTATTGGTATAATGTTCCAAGTATTCTGTAGCAGCTTCTTATTGGTATAATGTTCCAAGTAATAAAATGTCAGCTTTAAGGTGCTCTATGAGTGGAGGAGTATAACACGCTCGCTAAGACCAAGCCCACTCATGGGCTCAATCAAGCGTTTTAACGGTAAGTAGAGCCCCGAACAAAGAAACGAACCGCACCGGTCGCTGCTAAGTAGGGCTCGAAAGCGAAAAGTTTACGTACGGTTCGTAGCAGGGCTTAGAATATAAAGACACGCAAAGTACGGTCTCTATCCGTAGGCTCGTGCGCTCTCTCGCGTTTAGCTCTCTGGGTAGCGTAAAGAGGAGACGAAAGAACATGAGTATGGATTTGTTGCCCGGTATATAGTTTCTAGAGAATGATTTTCTTGTTTTGTATAGGTAGGTAGAAATTTATTTTAGTTTGCATCAAATATTCAAAATTATTATTTTTACTTGCTTTGAAATTTTCAACCAAATAATATAATAGATCGTTACACAAATAACACAACAAATTGTCTGACATACAATTGTGATAGAGTGACAATACAAACGCAGAAAAATAATACGTTTAAATTGACAAGCTTCGCTTAAGTATGTTTTGAATAAAGTTTTCCCTTCTTCGCGAATTTTAGGATCATGCATATCGAAAATGTATTGATTTTCTCTTAAAATAGTTACGATTGTTCATAATCGCACTTTTAGTTTTTATTTGGCCGATCGTTTCGAAACTTATATTTGAAATGTATAGTGATTCAGTGAGTTTTGCTTTTTTAACACGTACATGCTTGAGCCGGGGTTTCTACGCTGCAAGTAAAGTTTGGTTTCACACATTTAGAAAAATGTCCAAATTAATAACTCGCGAAGTTCGTTCCGACACGTTCCAAAATTATCGTCATCCGTCGCAGATTCCGGTAAGAAGATGTGCGTATTTTCTAACCCGAAAAGATACCATTTGACGAATAAGTGACCACAAGGTTTTCTTTCTCCACTTTCCGGGCTGAGATCCCCCGTTTTGAAAGAGCTGTGCCTCGCGTTTCGTTTTGTCATGTATATTTCGAAAAAGTCAAAGGAGTTTTGGTTTGAATGCTTTAAAAAAAAAAAAAAGTGGTCGTCAGTGGGTGGTTTATTAAATATAAATTTGAAAATATAAATTAAATAAACGAGACATTAGGAAGAAAGTGTGCGAAATGAGTAACTTCACCCTTGTAGAAACAATAGGGGAAAGCAGAAAAAAAATCTGCGACAACCCCATGTGAATAACAACGATCATACAGAATAGGAAGTTCGACATTATTTAGATCTATAAAAACAACCCAACAATAGGGGAGATTTTTCCAATATTACACATTTTTTATTCATAGCTCTATCATACACATTCTTATATATTTAAACATATTCATCAGCATGTAATCTGGATCGTTTGGTATACGCATCCTTCCTCCCCTGTAAATTCGAGAAGTACCTTGCCGAAAGAAAATATTATGTACTCCAAGTATTTCGAAGAACACTTTCCGCGTAAATACAACGCAATAGACCTGGCCGCTTTGATGTATGTGTCCTGATATGCTGCAAGCATCAATATTGACAAGAAAAGTAACACGATTGCTTTCCAGGGTGATTCCGCGTACTGGGTGCGTATGTATAAGATTAGATTTGAGTAGTTATGATTTTTCAAAGATGCTTTGACTGTACCTAACTCAATTCTGTTTTGAGGTTATGGCTTTCAGTCTTGGAAGAAAAACTCAAAAACGGATTGTTAAGTCTTCATTCGACGTTTCGGTCACTATATTGTGCCTTTCTCAAGGATTCTGTGGACAATGATTTTCTTATGTTGTGTTTATGATTTTATGTGTATGTTACTCACTAACTATGCTCCGTTCTCTCGTAACATAGGCCCACAGCATAGGCCAAATTTTGTCCCAGACGAAAATATCGCTGCAACAAGAATCGTGAGTATCAGGCGAACATGCTGTGTAGGCGAACAGTTTATCGTCCGGTTTACTTACTCTGCCGCCTGCGGCGGTGGTTCGGTAGAGGGAAATTCCGAAAACGATCCGGGTCGCAGAACTACGATGCAGTTGCCTGTTTGGCGCCACTTTTACTCTGATTGTATTGATTCTTGTTGTAACGATTCGTCTGTCTGTCGGACAGCCTCGCTTCGTGTATTGTTTCTCAGTGTGTGCAGTACGCCGGCATACGTATTGCTGAGGTTGTCTGTATCTGTGCGCTTGTTGGCATGTTTCGAGTATGTGTAGGTTCTGTTGCTTAAAACTAGAATCCACTATTCGTGTACGATCGAATGCGAAGACATGATGGTTGGCTGCCGAATGGTCTAGCAGCGCCGTCCGTTCTCGCAGCTGTGCAACCTCCACGTCCTCCGTCGTTTTGCCCTGGTCCCACAAGCTTTGTAGCCGGTTGGAACAGGAGCGGTGACTAGAGATCCTCGTTTGCAGCTTGTTCGTCGTCATGCCTACGTAACACGCAGGACAGTCTGCGCATGGGATATTATAAATCACGTTCGATCTACTGTTTTTATCCTCGACGTCTTTCACCGGAGGCAGCATGTTACCGACGGTTTTGCCATTTTTTGAGCTAATGGTCACATTTGGGTAGTCTTTCTTCAAGATTTTCTGAATGTTTCCCGATAACTGCCCAACCTGTACCATGGAACGGTAGATCGTTTCCTCGCTGTCTGTGACGTCTTCGTTGGTAGGGTTAACCTGTCGTTCTCTCGATCGATCGATGAGGCGGTTGATCATCGTGGTGGGGTAATCGTTCAGTTTGAGCTGGGTGGTGATGATGTCACGTGTTGTGGCTGTATCGACGTTGGTTGAGAAGGTTTGGACACGGCGGATGAAATTGTTCGCCACGTTTACCTTCTGTTTGATGCTGCGCCAGAAAATCCAGTTCACAGTGGAGGTTGAAGAAAACGGGACAATTCCCTTTCTCGACCTGCTACTGGTTCGACAACCCGACCAAACGATCAAAACCGAGTGGTACATGAAGCCAATCGCCTCAGGACGGTTTCTGAATTACCACTCGGCGCACAGCATCAAACAGAAGGTAAACGTGGCGAACAATTTCATCCGCCGTGTCCAAACCTTCTCAACCAACGTCGATACAGCCACAACACGTGACATCATCACCACCCAGCTCAAACTGAACGATTACCCCACCACGATGATCAACCGCCTCATCGATCGATCGAGAGAACGACAGGTTAACCCTACCAACGAAGACGTCACAGACAGCGAGGAAACGATCTACCGTTCCATGGTACAGGTTGGGCAGTTATCGGGAAACATTCAGAAAATCTTGAAGAAAGACTACCCAAATGTGACCATTAGCTCAAAAAATGCCAAAACCGTCGGTAACATGCTGCCTCCGGTGAAAGACGTCGAGGATAAAAACAGTAGATCGAACGTGATTTATAATATCCCATGCGCAGACTGTCCTGCGTGTTACGTAGGCATGACGACGAACAAGCTGCAAACGAGGATCTCTAGTCACCGCTCCTGTTCCAACCGGCTACAAAGCTTGTGGGACCAGGGCAAGACGACGGAGGACGTGGAGGTTGCACAGCTGCGAGAACGGACGGCGCTGCTAGACCATTCGGCAGCCAACCATCATGTCTTCGCATTCGATCGTACACGAATAGTGGATTCTAGTTTTAAGCAACAGAACCTACACATACTCGAAACATGCCAACAAGCGCACAGATACAGACAACCTCAGCAATACGTATGCCGGCGTACTGCACACACTGAGAAACAATACACGAAGCGAGGCTGTCCGACAGACAGACGAATCGTTACAACAAGAATCAATACAATCAGAGTAAAAGTGGCGCCAAACAGGCAACTGCATCGTAGTTCTGCGACCCGGATCGTTTTCGGAATTTCCCTCTACCGAACCACCGCCGCAGGCGGCAGAGTAAGTAAACCGGACGATAAACTGTTCGCCTACACAGCATGTTCGCCTGATACTCACGATTCTTGTTGCAGCGATACGTTCGTCTGGGACAAAATTTGGCCTATGCTGTGGGCCTATGTTACGAGAGAACGGAGCATAGTTAGTTAGTGAGTAACATACACATAAAATCATAAACACAACATAAGAAAATCATTGTCCACAGAATCCTTGAGAAAGGCACAATATAGTGACCGAAACGTCGAATGAAGACTTAGCAATCCGTTTTTGAGTTTTTCTTCCAAGACTGAAAGCCATAACCTCAAAACATAAGATCAACAGTCGATTCCTTAACTAACTCAATTCAGATATCATAAAAACACTACAGTTATTTTTTTTGTAAAAATAAACTTTAATCATACCGATAAAAATCTAAAAAACTGCAGTCGAGCTGCCAAGTTTCATCAATTAAAATGGGCGGTGTGCAGGACTGCCATATTGTAGGTTCCTCGTTATAGAAAAAGCAAGTGTTGGATGTTAAAATACAACAAATGTTGTATGAAGTGCCAAAAAAGAGAGTGGGCTCATTATGTACTTTCACAAATACGCAGTCTACTTCAAGCGCATAGAATCTGCTTCCAACAAAATATTCATATACTATTCATATACTATTCATATAGTATATAAAATATCACAATATATATTAAGATTTCCAATTGATGCTTTGTAACTAAAAGGTTGTGACTGAGTATAGAATTAGCTGATGTTAAAATACACGTTTATGAAAAAAGGTTGCGCAAACTTATCGCAGACTGTTAGAAGACAGCTTCTACTATGACCAGGATTCAAGAATTTTGACCTACGCGAAGCTGTAAAGGAGACAACTACGTAATAAATGTGTTGGAAATGCAAGGGATGTAATTATTCAATAAACCTAATTATTAAAAAAGATGCTCAAAATCTCAAATTCAGATAAATTTCTTGCGAGACATGTTGCCTTTCGGAAAGATGGATATTATTTTAGATAAAAATTCAACCTACTAGTCATACAGTAAGCAACAAACATATAATTTAAAAAAGATTGCTTGAATTCCGGGATAAACTACAATCATACATTATTGAGAAAATGATATCTTGAAACGCACCAAAACTGGTACAAATCTCCAAGGGAATTATTTATTTGAGTTCAATTTTTACTAACAGTTTTCAGTCTTATCCAAAACCCCTTCTTTCAAAATATGAGCACAGATTATTATACTGAATAAGATTTGCAATAACACCATAGAAATAAACAAAATATTGCGATGATTTACGGAAGTGCAAAAAACCGATGGTACGGATAGAATAGAGACCACCGGTGCGGAAAGGCGACCGATCATTATTTCACTCACATGGAAAAGAACGACCGGTGCGAAAATGGGTGGATAACGAAATTAAAAATCGTTAACGACGTGCTGTTGCGTGTGTAGTGTTAAGCCCACGAGTGGGCTTGGTCTAAGGAATGGCTCGATTTTAGTCAT